>NC_077230.1:407241606-407399106 GCF_027887165.1 Monodelphis domestica | reverse complement strand
TCTATATTGGCTCTGAAATTCCATCTGTGAGCAACAGAGGTATTACTAGCTGATCGAGAGGATGATTTGCCGGCTTCTGGCCAAGAGACCCGAGAGAGTTCCAGGAAAATAATCTTCTGGTTGAGATTTAATCAGTAATTTCTTGTAGTTCCTTGTACACTCATTCAGTTGTAACAGTAAAATTATTATGAATACAAGTTTCACCTTCACATCTCCGCTGAGGCCCTGCCCATTCAGAAAAGCAGATTTTTTGCATGGTTGGCTCATTAGAATTTCAAGAATCTTTCCTCTCTTATATTCTGCGGGTTAATAGCATTCCCCATGATGAGGGGCATGGAGTGCCTCTCAGATTGACATTACCAATAACAAAGTCATCTTTCCTGCCATTTCAGAACTCCTAAAGGCGATTCTCTAATTGCCTGCATCCATTTGAGCACAATAATGAAATAAGCAGGGATAAATCAACTCAATTCAATTTTTAAAAATCATTAATACTTTAATATGTACAAAGCATTTTGCTGGTATTGGGGAATAAAAAGTCAAAGATCCAACAGTCCATATTATAAATGATTTTCTCAATCCCTAATCTGAGGACTAAACAAAAGTCTGATTCTCATCAATCCCAGAAATTTTCTCAGAATTCTGTAATTTCACAGAACTTCAGGGGCCAATTCAGATTCAATTCAATTCAAATAACAATGATTAAATATTTACTAAATTCCAATTGGACACCTGAGGTGGAGCAGTAGATTAAGTTCTGGGCTCATCTTCCTGGGTTCAAATCTATCTAGACCCAAACACTTATTAAATGCGTGACCCTGGGCAAGTCACTTAATCATGTTTGCCTCATCCATAAAAAAAATACTTAAAAAATCATAAAAAATGAGTCAAAGAAGGAAATAGTAAATCATTCCAGTAAATTTGCTCAAAAAATAAACAAATCTCCAAATGGGATCAAGAGGAGTTCAACATGCCTAAAAACAATTGAACAATGGTAACCACAACAAAATGTCAGCTGTCATTCTAGATGCTCAAGAAAAAAGTGAAATACTCCCTGCCTTTGTGAAACTTACATTCTAGTGTAGGAGCACAGTATGTAAGCAGAAGAATAATAATAAAAAAAGAAAAAAATATTGAAAATAAATACATACTAATTTAAGGAGGATAGGAACAAAAAACTAGGGGAGTCATCAGAGAAGTCTCGAGAGTGGAAACCTGAAGGGAGAAAAGAAAACAAAAAGGCAGAAGTGAAGAGAGATAGCATTCCAGATATTAAGAACAGTCTAGCTAAAGTTTCTTGGAAAGATCAAAGATGGAGTGTCATGTATAAGAAACAAAGAGCCAGTCAAGTGAGCTTAAAAATAGAAAGTGCATGAAGTGAAATAATCGTTAAAAAGTCTGGAAAGATAAATTGCAATCAAGTTGGATCTCTTTTTCATGAGTACTTCTTTGATTGTAACCTTAAAAATATTACATATTCAAGCTTTCCTACTGTAAATCAAAACATTTTAAGTGCCTACTGTGTACAGCGGTGCTTTTTTTTTTTTTAAACACTAAAAGGGCCAAAAACAAAAACCAAAAAAGAGCCACAGCCTTTAAGGACCTCAAAGTCTGATATGGAAAAAATACAAGCATATTCAAACTACACATATAGGTCTTTGGAAATAAATCTCAGAGAAAATATACTCCTTAGCTGGGAGATAACCAGTGAAAATGTGCTGTCAGGAGATGGGTCTAGTGTTAAGGAACAGTGATGAAGCCATGGTTACTTGATAGCAGAGTTTACATAAGGGAGTTAGGTACAGGAAGATTGGAAAGTGGGGAGAAGGAAACATTACAAAGGGAGGGCTTGAAAAAACAAACAGAAAAATTAGAATGCAAAAATGTTGCACTGGTATTTTTTGATTTTCCCTGGGGCCCAGCCACTCTGATCATAGTCCTTATGATAACAAGGTCCAATCCATAGAACTGAGCAAAGATCTTTATCTCTGTGATTTGTTTTGCCCTGTAAAATTGAGATTTGAACTCTGGACTTCAATCCCCACAAGTCCTTGCTCCACTTCCCCAAAATGCTTTGTAATCTCATGGAATTCTGAGGTGGGTGAAATCGAGAAGGTACTTAAGCTGATTGCAAAGGCTTTTGAGGGCTCTTTCTCTCTTTTTGGACTTCCTTTTGGAGCAGACGTGGCTCTTTCCATAATGTAGGTGAGGTCTTGTCTAGGCCCCTGGCCTAGGCATGTGTTTTTTCTTACTTGTATATTCTTAAATTCTCAATCCTTAATAAACCTCTAAAAATATAATACTCCTTGCAGAGAGAAACTAATTTCTATCTGCCTCAGTCTCCCCTAAATTTTAATCTTTACAGTTGGCGACCTAATGGGATAAAAAACTCTCAATTTTCTGATTTAATCTTTAATATCTAGTACCTAGAAATTTTTTTTGAGCCACATCTCTCTGGCCAAGGTTTTTTACCCTTGTAAAGCTGCTGCTTGATCCAGACCTGTTATGTTTGCCGCCCACCCCACCCGGCTCAGCCACTTTTGCCTGTGGGTGTTCAGCCCCTGATCCAGACCTGATTCAACCAAGATTACAATCACCTGGTACCAGATCTCCTGGCCCTGCCTGCCTGTTTCTGCACCCCAGACCCACAATCACGACCCCAGTGGGCTCATCACCCAGATCCTTGGAGCAGATCGCTCAGGACTCATTTCTACCAGCTGGTAACTATTGGCCACATGGGCAGATGGTAGTAGGGGAGAGAGAGAAAAGGGAGTGGAGAAGAAACAGACTTTTCAAACAGACTTTTAAGCAATGGGCTATTTAAAAGGATACCTTTTGATTGTTCTGGTAATTTCAATTGATTTCACCTGTGTGCCAGAAGAAAGATTCAGCCCAAAGATTCAACTTTGGGGAGGCAAATGGGTGGCTCAGTGAACTGATAGCCAGGCCTACAGACATGAGGTCATGGGTTAAAATCTGGCCTCAGATACTTCCCAGCTATGCCCTGAGCAGATCCCTTAAACCCCATTGCCTAGCCCTTACCATTCTGCCTTCAGACAATAGACATTTAAATGGATAAACACACCTATGGAACTTTAAAAACTAGAGGCTATATTTTGAGGCATTTCAGACTCCAATGGTTTATAAAAACTCTCTGTATTTCTATTGCATTTTGATATTTGCTTGGTTTAAGATTTAACTTTGTGATGATAAATTCATATATTACTGGTTTGAATATTATTCTGTTACAATGAAGGTTTGATTGAATTTATTTTAAATGTACTGAGTTTTAAAATTCTGTTGTTTTTCCCCTATAACTGTGCTGAAAAAATATTAGTGATTAAGCCCATATATGAAAAAACAAAACAAAACAAAACAGCTTTTTTCTATTTTTGCCTTTGTCACATAGAGGATGGATGGACTTCAAAACTGGTTACAATTGTATAAAACCTTTGCAAAATTTAATGTGCTAAATATATGAAATGATTTTAAGGGTTTTTTAAATATGATTTTTGTAATTTTTTAACAATCTCTGGTTATTTTTGCCTGCCCCTACCGCGAGGTAAGGCCAATAGTAGCTGAAGTGAAATCCATTTTATAACCCCCAACCTTCCCGCATTTCTAAATATGTGAATGGAAGTTGGGCATTTGTATCCCTATAAGCCTCCAAGAAAAAGGATCAACCCTTTATTTATACTCTTCAGCTCACTACTTTACTTGCACCAGAATGATATATAGATTTCTTGATTATGTTCTTAACCCAAGATGAGTTTTACTTTGTTTTAAAAAATATGTTTGAATACCAAGGTTGAAAGATTGCTACGTTTGTAAAATTGTGACAAATATCCATCAATTCATAGGCTTTTAAATGTCATACAACTTATGTGAACTGTGAAAGTGTATTTGTCTGCTGTTGTAAGTAATTGGGCTATTGAGAATTTTGGGGATTTTGGTACCTATATATTTGTACTACTGTTCAATTCATTTGCCTTCTACTCACAGTGATCATGGCCAGATATTAAGAGGAATGGATCTCATCTTTGGTGAGAAAGTCTTGCAATCTTTATTTTCTTAGCTGACACAGAGTGTCAATGATTATGTTATATTTTTGAATTTTAAAGCTCTTTTATTATTATATTTTTCTTGCATGTGCAATATACTTTTTTCAGGTTTTTTAATTTTTTTCTCTCCTTTTTATATTTGAAGCACATGTCACCAGCATTAAGATTTTCTTTAACTTTTTGACTTTTCAGTAATACAAGTGTAAGATACATTTGCTAATGCATGCCCTTTTTAGGGCTTTTTAGCTTGTGACTATAAAAACGATGCCACTAATTATTTAAATAAATTTTGGGACTTTGCTTAATGATTCTGTCTGATTCCAGGACAAGATATACACAACAGAGCCATTGCACAGAGCCAAAGAAAAGCCAATCCAGGATGGATTGATGCACTTCTAGGCCAATACAAAGGTCTTGAACCTAGTGTGAAGACTCGAGGTTACTATGTTTATCATTGATAGACATAGGCTTTCCTTGTGTCCACACTCACTCTGAAGATACTCACAGACGAGTATCCCCAAACTTGGCTCCTACTTGGCTTCTATAATCTGGTCCCTTTCTTTTCTGCCTCATTCATAGTGTGGTGCCTTTCTGTAGTCCTGGCTTCTGACTAGGTACATGCATCATTGTTTAGATCATTTTGATTGGGCCCTGATTCAAGGACCTGTTGTAGATTTATTTTTCTTTTACTTGGAATTTTTACACATAAGACTTTGATAGTCTATATTTTCATGCAGAAATTTTTTCTTTTCTTTTTGATTTTTCTGATCTTTTTAATTTCTCTTGCCAATTGATTGATATACCTCATACCTCAGCCATGCATCCCTAAGTGATCCTGTATTTTTTTTTTTTTGATCACCCTCTTAACAGGGGAATGTAAAAAATATCATTATTTAAATTGAAAAGTTTAAATTCCTTTTGAGAAGAATTTTAGGTAAAGACGATGCTACCTCTCTGAATCCAGAACCAAACTGTTGGGGAAGCCACCATGAAGAAGCCTCCAGGCCACAAGTTGCACAAAATTGAACTTTGGGTGTGGTTGATTGAACATTTATTTGTATGTATACTTTCATGCCAAAGAGGACTGCCCTCTAACTAGCTTTCTGTCAATGCATCCAGGAATTATTGGTTTTGTTCTCTTTTTTTTTTTCTTATCCTCAAATTATTGTAATCTTTAAATTGATTATGTTCTTATGATCCTTTGGGGTAGGACTTCTTCCCAGAGGATCAAATGGGGAAAATGTAAAATTGAGATTTGAACTCTGGACTTCAATCCCCACAAGTCCTTGCTCCACTTCCCCAAAATGCTTTGTAATCTCATGGAATTCTGAGGTGGGCAAGATTGAGAAGGTACTTAAACTGATTGCAAAGGCGTTTGAGGGCTCTTTCTCTCTTTTTGGACTTCCTTTTGGAGCAGATGTGGCTCTTTCCATAATGTAGGTAAGGTCTTGTCTAGGCCTCTTGCCTAGGCATGTGTTTTTTCTTACTTGTATATTCTTAAATTCTCAATCCTTAATAAACCTCTAAAAAATATAATACTCCTTGCAGAGAGAAACTAATTTCTATCTGCCTCAGTCTCCCCTAAATTTTAATCTTTACAGCCCACAGTAATTCAGAGATATATCCGAATATAGGTTCTATTTAGGACATTAGAAATGAACTTCTTTTGTTGAAGGGAACACATTATCAATGATTTTATTAGTGAATTTTATTAGTGAAATAATATTAACATCTTACCAATGTTATTTTAGAATAATATCCAGTAGAATATAACTTCTTTGAAGACAGGAATTCTAATTTGTCTTTGTATCCTCCTAGACTAACACAGTACTTGGCACTTTATTTACATTTTTTCCCTACTTTTCTATTAATTTATATTCATGCTTTTTTAAAATTCTGGTTCAGTAGTTTGTCCACAGCATGAGAAAGACCCTTGAGAATAACATGGCTCTTGACCTGAATCATGAACAAAATGAGAGATTCTATGTGATAGAGAAGAACAAAGACATTGAAGATCTGAAGATGAACAGTCCCTTCTAATTAAGACATGACAAGCATTTTATCAGCATCATCTACTTTGTACTGATAGGTGCTGACGTTATGAGGATAAAAAAAAACAATAGTAATAATGTCTTGAGATAATTTATATTCTACCAGGTGGTACACAACATTCAATCATTAGTGTTAGAGTGAGAAGGAACACTGTATTCATTTAGTCCAAGTCTTTCATTTAATATATGAAGAAACTAGAATCTAGAGAAGTTATTTTTTCCTGTTGTTAAATTTATATTTGTGGTTGGACTTGAATATACCAAATTGATGGTTTAAATTGGTGGTCACCAGGGATTTAATTTCTAAAATCCCAAAATGAATTACTAAAGTAAATGGAATTTATGATATTTTATTTACAATAGAGAGAAGATATTAAGGAAGTGAGAAAGAGAGAGAAAACTCAGGCTTACTCTGAACCAGGTAGAAATTCTAAGGCTCTGATCAGGGAAAAGGAATCTCAAGGCAATGGGTCTTTCTTGGAGGGTCACACATCCAGAAAGGTGGGGTCACTAAGTCATCCTCTCACTCACCAATAGTGACTATCTAAAAGGAAAGCAGTCTGAGGTCTCCTGCATAAGCTCCTCCAGGGGTCCAATTCCAAAGGGAGTGTCCATCTTCCAGTCTCTCCTCTGAGTGAGAGTTTTTCAATCTCTAATAAAATTGAATATCTCTTCTTCTGGCCTCTGGTCCTCTTTTTAAAGATCTTTTTCTCTTGTGTCACTTCCCCTAAATTTCACATCTACCAATCACACGATCCTCTCCAGGACTGCCCACTCTTTAGTTGGTTAAATTCTTTGGTTAAATTATACCTTTTTTTTGGTTACTTAACACCTTTTTTGGTTAGTACACCTTTTGTAGTTAATTAACACCTTTTTGTAGTTAAAATGGGTAGATATACTTCAAATACTGAGTTACCACCTTTTGGGATTAAAATCTAAAAATAGATTGTGGATTATAATTCAATCTTTCCAATAAAGGAAGAGCTAAGTATCTTCATTGTTACAATCAGGAGATAACTAAATCCAGTCTTCACAATGATCACACACCTAGTAAATGATTTCACTGGAATTTGCATTGAAGTCACTGGGCTCTAAAACATATCAAATATAGAAGTATATTTTATATTCATATTACATATGTGAGTATATTTACATATATGCCTATATATGCACATACATGTATCTTTATATATATGTTTATGCATATATACATATATGTGTATATAGATATAGATATATTATCATTAAGGGAGGAAAGAGTATTAACAACCAGAGGAGCATTGGGACCAGTTTCTCCTGAAAGGAAGGATGTAAACAAGTCCTTGAATGAACTCCTTCCTGGAGAATCATAGCTGGGCATAGTTAGGGAGGAAAAATAATTCTAAGTTTTGGAAAACAAGAACATGCGTCAAGGATCTGAAATAGGCTAAACTACTGAAACTGTGCTTCAACGCAAGGTCTTGATCACTTGGAACAAGGAAAGAAATCAGTCACTTGGAAGAGGGTCCAAGGCCAGAATGGACAGACTTCAGTGCAGTCTTGTTCCTGAATTACTGAGACAGAGGTCCAAGAATTTTGTAATTTCCTCTCTTGCCTGTCATTTCTGTGTCCAAGTCCAGACTTGTGGCTAAATGGACTTTGGTGGGGGAATTGAAGAAATATAGGAGCTGGGGATCTTTAATGTGTTTTACATAACTAAATAATTTTCACTCTTTTTAACCATAAGTATGCAAGCTCAGTTTGTACTTTTAAGTTCATAGTGCCCTTGATGATTGAAGAAAGATTAGTTTGACTTGTCTGGAATTCTCTTTTGTAAAATGATTCGACTTTTCAGTTTCCTCTAGAAACTGGAAGGCTGCAAATCCTTCTCTCCTTCAGAGTCAACTCCCTGGTGTCCCCAATCTTGGTATGGCTCTGTTGTAGGAAATAGGATAAGAGGTAGTTCGACCATAAATTATAAACCTGAACTCTCAGCAATCAGGCCTGAACTGTTGGAAATACTTCAAATGCATTTCAAGTCATTTATGAAACTTCCTCTCAGACTGAATGTATTCAGCATAATGATGCCAAGGTATAGTTTCTAAATCTAAGTGGCACTGGAGAATTTGACTACCAGAGCCAGTGTTGCTTCGAATACCTTTGGGATGATACTCTAACCAAGCAATTATTTTAGGTACATTGGGGGAAAATAAAATCAGCAAATCAAATATTTTTGAGTGTCTGATATGCCCAAAACTCTGTGCTGATCTCTACAAAAGAAAAAATAAATGAATTTTCAAATTCCATCTTGCACCTGTGAATATATGTTTGCAAGAGGAGAGTGGATGCATCCTTTACCATCATGATTTCCTTCCTCTGGAGAGTCCCCAGTGACCTTCCTAAAAATTACATACCCTTATCCAAAAATAATATAGTGTTTCATAGCTTTCTCTTAGGAGTTGGGGGTCTAAAATGCAGAGGTTCAGTGTGCTTTAAGAGAAAGAGCACATTATTTTAAAGATGTTTTTATAAGAATATATTAATATATTTGTGCCTGAACATTTCCAGCATAGCATCACTGCTACTAATCCCTCAATGGCACAAATTGCAACTTTCTCTTGCCTTTTGTGTGTGTTCTGTTCTGTGTGATTTTGTTCATGACCTGCTTTCATTCCTCCATCTAAAATATATTCCCTGTGCTGGAAGTTTCACTCCGGGTCTTTGAACAACAGTCTTGCTCTCCAGCTGTTGGAAAGAGCACATTATATTGAGATTGGAAGTCTTTGTTTCTAATCCTTCTCGGATACATACAGTATAAGTGGCTGGAGCTAAGTCACTTATCTTCCTCAAGCCCCAGTTTCTTTATCATTAAATGATAGGTAAGATTAGATGGTCTCTAAGATCCTTCCTTTTCACCTAAAACTCTTTCATCCTTTGTCCGTACTCCAGTGACATTCTGTAAGTTACCAAACTTCCCTGGGTCTAAATTCCCTTATCTTCAAAATGAAATGGTGAGATCCTGGAATGACCAATCAACATCCCTTGGAGCAAGTGGAACAAGGATACAGGAGGGAAGCTCCTCAGAAGTGTCCTGAAGAAATTTATAAAATAATGCTGAAGTGTTGGACTACAAACCTGAAAACCACTCCAACTTCATTGAACTTCAGAAAGAGCTCACTGCCATCAAGAAAAAAAGTGTCATAGGGATGAAGTCATGCCAGATATGATCTACAGGACTCTGTTTTCAAGCAAAGTAATATTTCTCCCTTATAAACAATAAGTTTATACTACAAAAAATGAGATGGTTAGACTTGATGTCCTTGAATGTGTGATCTGAGTGCAGATCTCCCATCCGAAGACCCACATCAATATTTCTTTCCTGATTTCTAGACATTCTCAGACTTGACATTGCTCTTCTCCTATGCATGCCTTTCAAGAGCCCCTCTCCATGTCTGCCCTCTTCATCCTCCTTTGTTAATCCTTCCCTTCCTTCAAGCCTCAATTCAGATGCTACCCTCTTGGGAATCCTGCCTTGATCCCAGCCCCTCCAATTACCTTGTCCTCTTTCAGTTAAAAGTATTTTGCATTTGCTGTGGCCACATTTAATTCCCTCACCTTCCCTAGTAGTAAGAACAAGACTTCTGTTTGTTTTGTCTTCGAGTCCTCAACCCCAGACAGTATGAATGAACTCTCTATGGGGTTTTCTTGGCAATAGTAGTGGAATGGTTTTCCATTCTTTCTCCATTGGTTAAGACAAATAGAGTTTAAGTGACTTCCCAGAATCACACAGTTAATGAGTATCTGAGGCAGGATTTGAACTCAAATCTGACTATAACCCAATGCTCTATCCACTGAACCATCTAGATGCCCCATATTAAATCTAGTAGGGCTTTATCAGTGTTTGTTGAATTGAACTGGGAAGCCTAGAATAGCACTCATAGTTGTGCCTGCCCAAAATCCTGGTGCTCTGGGGTGATTCATTTCCTAAAAAATGAGCATTTTCAAAGCAAAGCAACTGCTGAGAATTTGGACAAGTGATTGCTAAACCATCAGCACTCTCTGACTTCAATCAGGTTTTCATGGCCAAGGATGAGTCCCTTGGAGTTCATGTGACTAAACCAAAAAATGAGGACCAATAACAATCCATGCTTCCCTGAGCACAGCTGAACATATTTGCCATCAAACAGTTGAGGCTCTTCTAGGTTTTGGCAAGCAAAAGAGCCAATCCTATATTTGGAGATGACTGCCAGTCCCCCTTTTTGACAGGCTAATTAATATCCATTATTCAATAGGGAAAGAAATGTTGAGTTGTTTATCACTGGTTCATTAGTTATTGCCAAATACAGGATAAACATAATTACTACCATAAAGTGTTGTGGCAGGGTTGGAATATTATAGGAATGCCATGGAAATGAATGAATCCAGAAGAGTCTTTAAAAAGTGACCTTTCAGTCCCAGCAGGTGAGTAGAAAAATCACCAATGCTGGTTTCTAGCTTCCTCTGCCAACTCTGTCCATTCTGAGCTTGGTGAAATCTCTCAAGAATGAATGCCAAACAAAGTCTCATTGTGTAATGGAAAGAGCCTTGAGTTTGGTGGCAGAAAATAGGCTGTTTCCAACAATTACAGGCTACTTAACCTTGGGACAATCATTTCACTTTGGTCTAATTGTCTTCCTCTATAAAAGGAGGCAGTTGGACTACATGATCTGTAAACTGTATGAGTTCTAAAACCTTCCAAACTAAATATTTCTTTTCTAATGTTAATCCCTTCTCTTCCCTCCTCCTTCTAGGATAAACGAGTCTCCTGATTCTGTAGTACTTTTAATGGTGCCACATCTCCAAAAACTGACATTGCTACAAGAGTCAAATTAGATGGTAGAACTAAGGGTACCCCCTTGGAAATGTAAGAGAGAATGGAAGAAAGAAGAAGGCTAAAGGGAAGGGGTTTGCAGAGAGGGTCTGGCTGCATGCATGGAACTGAGGGACCCCATTCTAGAATCTGGGGACTTCTTAAAATGAGACACCTTGAGACTGTTGGGATCTGTTGTTCCTGTCTTTCCAGGGAAGCGGAGAGGTAATTTCCTGTTGGCAGTTCTGTCTAAACCTAAGGGAAGGTGACTTACCTATTCCCTGAGAGCTGAAGGATCCAGCTTTCCAGCTCTCTGGAGATCCTGAGATCCAATCCATCCCTGTCTCTACCTGTGTTCCTATAAGATCCTATATCTGGATAGTTTCTGACTACTGTGAGAGAGAGCTGCCAGTACCCAGTGAAACCCTGTCAGGGAGAACAGCCCAGCCATCTTGGCCTCTGGCCTAAAAAGGTGATCACACCAAGAGCTCAAGCTATCAAATATCAGATGAACTTTGAACTTTCCTTCCAGTAATTTGGAGGACTAGGTCGATCAGATTATATGGCTAGTGTTGGGGTTTACAGATAGATAGAGTCGAGAAAGGTAGCCTGAAGAACGTGAAGGAATAGCCTCTATAAGGAGGGAGGAGTATCCAGTTTTTAGAGCTTAGGGTCTCCTTTCCCTGGCCCTCCTCCCTTCCTCTTTTACTTTGATATAAGTTTATTATATATATATATATATATATATATATATATAAATATAATTTTAAAAATAAACTATAAACTGGTCAGATAGCGTTTGGCCTACAAGCTGCTTTTCAGGCCTACACAGGCCTGTCGGCCTAGTCTCTGAGTGATATACCAAACCAAGAAAACAAGTCTACAAATCTTTCCATTGATATCATCAACCTTTTTCAGGTAGTGTAGAGGGGATCATGATATAATGCAAATGGTAATGACTATCTGGGTTTGAGCCTTAGCTCTGAAAATTACTAGCTATATAACATGGGATAAATAATTATTTTAGATCCAAAAGAGGGATAGGAATAATAAGAATTTCCCTCCAAATTTAGAGGGTACTGGACAGTTTTTACAGTCTTTCAGAAACATAGAAACAGCAGAAATTAGCACATAATTTTCAAGAAGAATTAAAAGAAGAAGCTTGACATCCAGAGATAATTTCTGCACCCAATATGTTCTTTATGAATTCTACCCCTCAAAAGAAGCCCTACTTTGTATGGCTTGATATGGGGATACTTTGTCATGGATTATATCCAAGTATGTATCAGATTTCTTCATACATAAAATGGGAGTATTGGACCAGGAGACCTCTAAAATCCTTTCCAACTTTGATTTTCAGTGGGGAGAGAATTTTTAATAATTTTCTCTCTTTTCTGTGATATCTGTGGATATATTTCTATATTTTGTCTAATATTTTCTCTCACAACTTAAGGACATTATTTGAAAGTATCTTGGGGGATTTAGCATGGAAAAGAGAACAGTTAGGGATGACATTTTCACTCTTCTCAAATATTTGAAAAGTTATCATGGAGAGAAAGTTTTTAAAATTGAGTAGGTCTAATTTTCAGAGAAGGGTCAAAGATATAGGAGTTTTCAAGAAACAGAGTTTATCTCAAGGTACAAAAAAAATAACACCCTAAATTCTCAGAATCACAGAAATTGAGATTTGGAAGGAATCTAACTCACAGCCCTAGTCTAAAGAATCCCCAGTATAATAAGCTAATTGAATACCTATAGTAGAAATGATTGATTGCATTATCTCTCAAGACAGGCCATCCCACTTTTGAGTTGCTCTATTTATTGAGATGTTTTTATTTACATTAAACTTTTGTAACTTCGACCTGCTATTTCTGGTTTTGACCCCTGTGGCCTAAAACGACAAATCCAATCCCCTTATATATATATATATATATATATATATATATATATATATATATATATATCAGTTCTTTAAATATTTGAAATCAGCTATCTTGTCACCCCTGAGTCTTTTCTTTAGCAGGCAAAATGCCCCTAGTTCCTGCACCTTATCCTCTGATGACATGGACAAAATCTCATCCCCATCCTTATTTCCATTCTTTGCAAGTTTTCCAGTTTGTTAATGTTCTTTCTAAACTGTGACACCTAGAAATGAGCAGATCTGGTTAAAAAGAGCAGAGAACAGTAGAGCTAATGCCTGCTTTTCATTAGCAATCTTTACTCGTATGATTTTTTAAGATAATTTTAGCTTTTGTTGATTTCCACACCACACTGTTGATACTTATCAACAGTCCTTTAACATCTTCAGATCTTAGATAGACAAACTGTGACCTAGTAATTCCACCCTAAACTGTCCAACAATGCAATTAGCCATGCTGTGAGTTAATGGATTATTCAGCATGGTGTTCGTGAAGTAGAGGTTAAATGAACATGTTCAGGGATATGGTCAAATACAATGGTTGAAATTGATGGCCTTTGAGGTGTTTTCTAATTCTGCATTAATGACACTATGATATCCTGGGTAAAGACAAGGAGACAGGGGAAGGGACATATAGGGAACCTCGTATGTACTAATTTGACTGGTGTAAAAATTAAATTTAGTATCTCTAGTAATACAAGTATTATATTTTGAGGTTTATTAAAGATTATTAGAAATCAAGGAATAAGAAAATACAAAATAAGAAAACCACGTGCCTAGGGCTGATTAGCCCATTCAAAGCTTACTTACTACATCTTGCAAAAGCAGGAAGGAGAAGAGTATAGAAGAGGCAAGGTAGGTGTTACTACCAGTTTAAATGCTAATTGTGATCTCGCCCAGGTGGAGTCTCAGGTGAGATTATAGGGAATTTTGGGAAATACCAAGGACTTCTGGGATTGAAGTCTAGGGTTCAAATATCCATTTTACACTGGGACATGGAATAAGTGAAAAAAGTAATATGAAAGATGTCAGAAAGGAGGGCAGGCATTGCATGAATGGGGATGGAGGAATAGCATAATACAAAAAGTAAGGGTTTTGAAAGCAGAGGATCTGGTACTCCCTCTATAATACTGGGTAAGTCACTTAAAATTCTCTGAACCATATGTTCCCCATATTTAAATTCAAAACATTTAAAATCAAAATTCAAAAAAAAATTCAAAAATTCAAAATAACTATTGAAGTCCTTTCTGGCTTTAAAAATATAATTCTATATCCTAAGAACTAAACACACAAATTTAAGAGACTAATCTGACCACAGGAATATACGTGATATTTGATAGTAGATGCATGTCTAGAATGCATCAAAGAAGACACAGCTTATTTTAAAGGAACAGAACAAATCATAGGGCATAGATTAAAAACTGACAGGGAATTTGGTGGTCATCTGGTCCAACCCCTCATTTTGGAGATGAGCATTGCAACAAAAAATCTGTATCATGAATAGTAGGTGCTTATTAAATGCTTGCTGACACAACTATTAATGTGATTAAGGAGAGTGCTGTAGCCAGCTCAAATCATCCCTTAAGACTGTTAAAATTTCAATGTCAGGATTTATATCTCTGTGATTGGCAAACAGTACAAATTAGGACTTGATTTATTGTTTTGTTGATTTTTATACTTAAGAAAGTGATGGATAAATGGGGTGTCAGACATATTTATTACCATTTTTCTCATCATTTTATTAATTTACAGAGAGCAGGTTGTTAAATACTTACCTGTATTTCCCTAGAGGAAATTTAGACAGACATAACATAGAGTATGTGATCAATATTGTATAGGGAAATATAAATGCAACGCTGCACCATGCTTAGTCTAATGAGCATATTTTATAGACTTCATCGCCTGAACATATGGAGGAAAAAGAGAAGTCTGGGAAATAGAACTTAAGCTTAACATGAAAGGAATACTGTAGCAATGAGGGACATCTTCCATCCTATGACTGACTACTGCAGCTTTTTACACAACAAAGTCAAAGTTACTAATGAACATAAATTGTTTAATAATATTTTCATTCTTTTTTAAAGGCAGAAGAAGTCAAAATGGGGACTTCAAGATGGCCTTGATTTTGACTACTAAGTTCAATGTGAATGGAGAAGTACAGTTCTGCCTCTGTAAGAGCTGGTTCTGTATTCACTGATTCATTGATGCAAGTTAACCACAAGAAAAAAATGGAAAAATTGAAAAACTCCATGAAATAAAAAAGTAAATTGGTTCATAAATTTCAAACCACCCGTCAAGGTTGTAATATGGTGAAGTCTGCCAGCCAAGTACTTAACTCATCTTCCTTTGTCTCCATACCCATATTACCTCTAGTGTTCTTAACTCATCACATTTCTAGTATTGTTATCTCAGTGTCTTTCTTTAAGAATGTCTTTGTTTACTGTGATAATGGCCCCATACTGCAATACTAGTGGTACTGCTTGTGCAGTTGTGCCCCTTTACCCACCGATCCAATAATCTGTTGATTGAGTTATCTAAGATAAATGGAAAGGTGATGGTTTAAATATGTTCTTTTGAACATCCATGATAGGTCTTGGAATGTATCGCCTGCAATTAGGGGCCCTACTGTAAAAATTATGAGCATTCAAGAAGGAAGAGACATCTGCATTATAGCTATATCAATATTACTTCTCTATAACCAGTTCTGATATTTGCTCTGGGCTTTAGGAAAAACAAATCTGAGGAGTTCAAAAGCAGATGATAAAGGGCCCATCAGCTTAAATGTCATAGGGGAAAGTAATCCCAAGAGAAGGGGGGAAACTTTGAAGAATGGAATTTAGTTAGAATTTTTTTTGATATCAAAACAAAATTTGTCCTTTATCAACTTTCATTCCTACCTCCTTGTTATGCCTAATGGGACCTCACTTCTAAAAAAAGCAAAAGGTTGATCCTTTTTCATATCTAAAAGTCCCTAAAATACTTAGGGAGATCTTTGCTACATTTTGTTTGTACTCAACACATTGAATTAATCTTTCTGTGATACAGACTTTAGGCCTTTCATCTTTGATTGCCTTCCTCTGGATAATATCCAGCTTACTAATGCCCTTCCTATAATGGAACCACAAAGAATTGACCCCAATATTCCAGATGTAATCTAAGTCTTTCCAGGTTTTTCTGAGCTCTTCCTGATGATCATACTATTCCATTACAACCAAATACTATAATTTACTCAGTCATTTCCCATTTGATGGGTATCCCTTCACTTTCCAATTCTTTGTTCCCACAAAGAGAACTGCTATAAATATTCTGGTATGAGTAAGTCCTTTCCCACTTTTGTTTTTTTTATCTCTTTGGGAAACAGACTTAATAATATTGCTGGATCAAAAGATATGTACCTTTTTATAGCCTTTTGTGTATAGGTCTAAATTGCTCTCCAGAATTCTTGAAATCAGTTAAAAAAAACTCCTCCAATAGTGCATTAGTGATTCAATTTCCCCACATCACTTCCAAGTTTTGTCATTTTCCATTTTTTGTCATAATAGCCAATGTGATAAGTATAGGGTGGTACTACAGGGTTGTTTTAATTTTGACTTCTTTAATAGTGATTTAGGGCATTTTCACATAATCATAGAGAGTTGTAATTACTTTGTCAGATAATTTCCTATCCATATCCTTTAACTATTTATCAACTGGTGAATGATGTATTCTTATATATTCAACTTATTTATTTATACATTTGAGAAATGAAACTTTATTATAGAGAACTGTGGATTTTTTTCATCATTATGATTCCTGTGTATTCTCCATCCCATTGTCCAATTCTATTTATTCTTTTCTCTCTCTTTTCATTCTGTCTGTCCTCAAAAGTGTTTAGCTTCTGACCACCAAATCCCTCAATTTTTCCTCTTCCTTCTCTGTCCCACCTAATTCTCTTATCCCCTTCCTCTGCTGCTCTCCTGTAGGACATGATAGATGTCTATATTCAATTGATGTATGTTTTTCCCTCTTTGAGTCAGTTCAAATGAGAGTAAGGACCCAATGCTCCCCTCTCCATTTTGCCCAGCTTCCTCTCCATTGTAACAGCTCTCATGCATCATTTGTATCCAATAATTGACCCCATTCAATTCCTCCCTTCCCCCTTCTTCCAACACTTTTCTCTCTTTCTCCTCCCTAAATTTTGTTTTTTTAGACACTATCCCATCATCTTCAACTCACACCCTTCTCTTCTGCCTAAGTATATTCCTTCTAATTGCCCTAATAAAGATAAAGTTCTTAGGAGTCGCAAGAATCATCTTCCCAAGTAGGTATATACACAGTTTACCTTATTGAATGCTTTTTAAAAAATTATCTCTTTCCTGTTTATGTTTTTATGCTTATCTTGAGTCTTATATTTGAGAGTCAAATTTTCCATTCATCTCTGGTCTTTTCATCAGGAATGTTTGAAGGTCCTCCATTTCATTGAATATCTGGGTTTTTCCCTGGAAGGATTATGCTTTGTTTTGCAGAATAAATGAGGAAATTTTAACTCCTTGGCCTACTGGAATATTTTTGTTCCAGACCCTCTGTTTTTTTTTAAAATGTAGAAGCTGCTAAATCTGATGTTATTCTGACTTTGGCTCCACAATGTTTCAATTGTTCCTTTTTTGCCTGCTTGCAGTATTTTCTCCTAGACTTGGAAGTTCTGAAATTAGGTTATAATATTTCTGTGAGTTATTCTTTTAGAAACTCTTTCAGAAGATGATCAGTGAATTATTTCAATTTTTCTTTTATCAACTGATTCTAGATTCGCTTTACTTTGTAATTCTTGGAGGATGATGTCTAAGCTCTTTTTTGATCATGACTTTAAGGTAGTTAAATAATTCTTAGATGATCTCTCCTGGATTTATTTTCCAATGTTTTCCCAATTAAATATTTCAAATTTTCTTCTATTTTTTTCATTCTTCTCTGCCAGTCTTTTAATTTGTTTTGGGCTAAGAATTTGCTTCATTCATTTTTTTGTGGGTTATGTTGTTCCAGAATTAATTTCTCTTGGAATACAGATCTAGTATTGGTATTACTTCATCTGGTCAAAAGGTGTGGAAAATTTTATAGTTCATGTTTACAAATTGTTTCACAGAATGGTTGTATCAGTTCACATATCTACCAACAGTATATTAGTTTCCCAATTTTTCCACATCACCTCCAATATTTATCTTTTTTTGGTCACATTAACCAATCTGAAATGTGTGCAGTGTTATTTCAGTGTTGTCTTAATTTGCCTTTCTCTAATTAAGGGTGATTTGGAACTTTTAAAAATATGATTAAAGACAATTTAGATTTATTTCTCTGAGAATTGCCTGTTCATATACTGTGACCATTTGTTAATTGGGGAATGTTTTGTATTATAAATGTGAATCAATTATCTATGTATTTGAGAAATTGGTTGTTGTTGTTTTTCAGAAACACTTTTTCTTTCCCTTTTAATTTTGTTTTCTTTGTGAAAAACTTTTTAATTTAATGTAGTAAAGGATATATTTTTACATCTTTTAATGTTCTCTATGTCTTCTTTAAACATAAATTCTTTCCTTATGGAAGACTTGACCATTCTAAGATCTAATTTATTTATGTTCTCACCCTTTATTTCTAAATCATGTGTCCATTTTGACTTTTCTTTGTTATATAGTATGAGATATGGGTCTGTGCCTAGTTTCTGCATGCTTATTCTCCAGTCTTTCCATCAATTTTTGTTGACTAAGTTTTTATTCTAAAAGCTTGAGGCTTCAGGTTTTACAATACTAGATTACTATGGTCATTTCCCGCTGCATATTGTATTCTGTTGATCCATTACCCTATTTCTTATCCAGATTATTCTGTTGGTTGCCAATTTATAATATAGTTTGAGATCCACTATGTCTAAGTCACCTTTCTTAATATATTTTTTAAAAAATTCAATTCATATTCTTGACCTTTTGTTCTTCTAGATGAATTTGGTTTCTATTTCATTCCCAGAATCTAGTCCTGTGATTTAACAGAGGTACTTAGGTGGAGCAATGGATAAATCATTGGGCCTAGAATCTGGATAGATCTGAATTCAAATTTAGCCTCAGATACTCACTAGTTGTGACACCGGATAAGCCACTTAATCTTTGTCTGTTTCAATTTTCCCCATCTTCTTATTATTATTCCTTATTATTAAGGGGATAATAATATCAAATACCTCAAAGGATTATTTTAAGGATCTAATGAAATAATACTCATGGTGTCCTTTGAAAATCTTAAAGTTCTTTAAAAATCCAGTAAGATAACTAAGACCCAGAAAGACCTAATCACAATTATTAGGTGATAATCCATGCCAGATCCTAGTGACAGTAGAAGACCATATTAATTAGAGTAAGAAAACCATGCTCTGGCATTTGCTATAAATAATACTTTAGATCTAGCACTTCCCTTATCTGGGCCCCAGATTACTTGTTAGTAAAAGGAAAAGGTTGGTCTAGGTAACCTCTAAGTCATTCAAGTTCTAAAGATGTGCCCCTACAGTGAATATAAAGGAATAAGACAATTTCCCAAGACATAGAATATCATTTTTGCTTTCCCCAAACCAAAAAAGCAGATCTTCAGTCTTCTTTCATCAATCTTAAGGTTAATAATTAGCCCCCATTGGAGCCTATCTATAAAAGAACCTGGATGCCTTTAAAAAATATCTGGAGTCTCTTCCTGGCTACAAAATGCATCCATTCTCACATCCTGCTCTCCCATAATTGATATTGGATACCTCTCGGAATGAAGCTGATTTAAATGTATAAATGTTTCTCCTTCTCTTGAAGCCCTGCTGGCTGCAAGACACCTAATTAAGAGGCAGCGTTTTCAAAGGCCCCTAACAAATGCTTCCCTGTGTGTCTTAGCACAAGGACTCTCATTAGTGAAGCCGTGCTTTGTGATTATTTATACCACTTCTATAATTAAAAATTCTGAAAGCTAATTACAATTATCCATCAGTTTTTCAACATGCCAGGACTGAGGATCTTCACCTTCTTCACAGTATTGTTCTGGCTCTTTTTTTCTCATTCTAATCTCCTTTGGGGCAGAATTCTTTCAATTTGAAGAAAGGGCCACCCCGTTCTTCAATGCTCAGTGTGTTTGTTTTCTATACATCTCTCCGAGTCTCTCCCTGCCAAAAGGGGCATTGGGTTGTCATTGTAGCAACAAAAGCAGAAGACAGTAATTACTTCATTTTGATGGCTTGGTTTTCTCTTCTGGCATTTGCAAAACAGCAATGATGCTAGGCTTAAAGTAGACCTCACCTGCTAGCTGGGTCCAAGCTTCATTGCTTAACATCAGGCTTCTTGTCATTCAAGGACAAAACTCTGCCCTCCAGATTGACTGCCAAGCCTCTAGGTGTTTCTGGTAAATACCACATGTAATTAGTTGCCAATAGTTCCAGCAGTTGTTCAAACAGAGAAGAAAACCAAAGTATCCAAACTTTGATTTAATAAAAGTCTCTTCCTCTAGAGTAGGCATGAGAATATTTTCCTGCAACTAATGACTGCTCCAGAATTAAAAGATATAAAGAGATATTTTTACCTACAGAGCCACTAAGATAACTCACTCAATCCTTTCCAATCCAATACATTTATTAATTGGTTACATGCCTATATAGCAGAAACTGGGCAAGATACTATGAGATACAGACAAAAATGAGACAGCCCCTAATCTCGAGGACCTTGCATTCTACTGGAAAAAGATGTAGAAGATACAAAGTTTATACAGTTAAGTAAAACAAAAATATTTGCAATGATTTTGGCAAAGAAGATAGAAGGCTAAACTTGAAGTCAGGGAGAATCCAAGTTTGGATCATGAATTAATATTTGGAAGAATGGACAAATGTATGGATAGATGGATAGACATAAAGATTCATAATTTATGAAAGTTTCTTCAGCTTTCCTTGTTAAAACAGGTGAGAAGGACTGGCTTTAAGTGCCCAGATCAGTAAGGATTTTATCCAAATGGCAACTGGGAGATACGGGAGCTTCTGGAACAGGAAAATGGCATGATTAGATTCGTTATTGGTCAATAACATGAAACTAGCAAATGTGTGAAAAATGGTTCATGTCAAACAGCAATCAATTAGAATGTTATTTTAATATTTTAACAGTCTAGGTAAGACAAAATCAGAAATTGTATTCAAGAGGTATCTCACGAAGTGGAGAGAGGGATAAATCTAGTAGATGTAGAGGTAGAATCTACATGACTTGGAAGATTGGAAGAGGTGGGATCAGTGAGAAAGAGGAAAGTTTGAGGATGACCCTGAGATTGTCAATTAAAAGTACTGGTAGGATGGAAATGTCTGAAAAATGAAAATAAAGGGAAACAAATGGTGTTTTCATTGCTGATGCCCATTGAAGGCAAAGAATTTAGAAGAGAGAAGATGATTTGGAAATCTGTTGAATATATTGTCTAAGAATAAGATTTGGATTTCTCAATTGTGACTTAAGATATAGTCATGAGACTGCTGGCCATGGATGGAATGTTAACAAATCATAGAATTATTTTTCCTTATATTTTATAGATTTCACTCTAGACTATATACAATACTTATGAATCAATTTGGCAAGACAAATGTAGGAATTATATGAAAACAATTACAAAGCACTTTTCACACAAATAAAGTTAGATCTAAAACATTAATTGTTCATAGGTAGTCTGAGCTAATATAACAAAAATGATAATCCTACCCAAATTAATTTACTTATTCAGTGTCATATCAATCAAACTACCAAAATACATTTTATAGAACTAGAAAAAATAATAAAATTCATCTGGAAAACAAAAAGTCAATAATATCAAAGGAACTAATGAAAAAAATTTGAAGGATGGATGATGGCCTAGCAGTACCAGATCTTAAACTGTATTATAAAGGAGTAGTCATCAAAACAATATGGTACTGGCAAAGAGACAGAAGGGGGGATCAATGGAATAGGATAGGGGTAAATCACTTCAATAATCTAGTGTTTCATAAACCCAAAGATCCTAGCTTTTGGGATAAGAACTCACTTTTTGACAAAAACTGTTGGGAAAATTGGAAAACAGCCTGGCAAAAATTAGGTTTAGACCAATATCTCACACCCTCTACCAAGACAAGTTCAAACTGGTATGTGATTTAAACATAAAGAGTGATATTATAAGTAAATTAAGGAAACACCAAAATGTTTTCCTGTCAGACCTATGAAGAGGGGAATAATTTATAACCAAACAAGGCATAGATAACATTACAAAATGTCAGTTATTTTGTGAATTATTTTGATTCAATCGATGCAACCAAGATGAGAAGGGAAATATTAAATGGGGAATTTTTTTTCACAATAAATTTCTCTGATAAAGGTCTAATTTCTCAAATATATAAAGAACTAAGTTAAGTTTTTAAGAATCAAAGTCATCCTCCAGTTGATAGTCAAAGGATATGAATAGGTAGTTATCAGATGAAGAAATCAAAGCTATTGATAATTATATGAAAAAAGCCTTTTTGATTAGAGAAATACAAATTAAAACAACTCTGAGGTATGACCTCACACCTATCAGATTGGCTGATATGACAACAAAGGAAAATGATAAATTTTGGAGGGGATGTGGCAAAGTTGACCATTCTGGAAGACAATTTGGAATTATTTCCAAAGGACTATAAAAGAATGATTATTCTTCATTCCAGGGATACCACTACTAGATCTGTATCCCAGAGAGATTTAAAAAATGAGAAAGGACATGTTTGACAAAAATATGTATAGTTGTTCTTTTTGTGGTGGCAAAGAATTGGAAACTAAATAAATTTCCCTCAATTAGGGAATGGCTGAGCAAAGTGTGGTTTATAATGGTGATGGAATGCTATTGTGCTATAAGGAATGATGAACAAATAGAATGATTTCAGAAAGAGCTGGAAAGAACTACATGAACTGATGCAAATAGAAATAAGCAGGACCAGGACAACATCGTACACAGTAAAATAAATATTGTGGAACAATCAAATGTGAATAGAACTTTCCTACTAACAGCAATATAAGGATGTAGGACAATTCTGAGGGATTTGTGAAAAAGACTGCTATACACCTCCAGAGAAAGAACTGTTAGAGTGGGAATGCAGATGAAAACATATGATTTATAAATTATTTATTTGTGTATCTGATTTGGGGTTTGGGTTTTATAAGGTTATTTATTCTATTTTAAAAATGAATAATCTGGACATATGTTCTACCTGATAATACATGTATAACCCAAATTGAACTGCTTGCCAGTTTTAAGAGGGGAGAGGGAAAAAGAGAGGGAGAGAATTTGGGACAAATAACTTTGCAAAACATGTGGAAATTTGTTATTAAAAATAAAAAATTTACAAGGGACAAAAATAACCTACAGATTTAATGAAATGAGTTTTATGATTCAATTATCAGGAAATAAAAATCACTATCCATTTACATTCAACAAACTAGGTACTGATAAGAGAAACTAGAATTAAGAAGAATATACATTGAGATAGACAGTTCCAGGAAACAAAATTGAATAAATAAGCCAGTAATAAAGCAAAGAGCCACAAATATCTTTATGAAAATGAGTAAGGTTTAGACAAAAAGGCAAGATGAACTAACACAAATGGCTGGTGATTTACTGATGACAGAAAGAGAAGCAATTCTGTTGAGGAAAAACAATGGATAATGTATGAAGAAACAAAGAGATATAAAATGAACATTCCATCCAGAGCAGATTTCTAAAAGAAGGCACAGAAGATTGAAGTACGAGCAGGTAATAGAGGATGAATACAAATGTAAATATCATCCCAAAAGAATAGTCTGAAATTCTAATACTTAGAATGAGAGGAAGCTAGGGAGGAAATCTATGTTGAAAGAATCAAGAACTAAATTTGAGAAAACTGAAAAGAGGAGAATCAGTATATAGGACGGATGGGATAATGACCAGTGAAAACAGAGAGGGAAAACTATTCAGTTTTCATTCCATTTCCACTTTTTCCCCCTCCAATAAGAATGACTTTTGGAAAGGACAAAACAAAAGTGGCTATCTGAGAGTTTATTCCCAAGATAAGAAAGGGGAAAGTTAGAGATCTCTTGGCTTCCCTGACAAATTAGCATCACCTGACATTGCATATTGAAGGAAAGTGACAAACCTGGCCAGCATAATTGCTGAATCATTGCCAGTGTTATCTGAAATAATGAGAAGACTAGGAGAGATATTACAGAAGAAGAAAAAAACAACATTCTTATGAAAAAAAAGAAATAAAGTATACATTTTACCAAAGAGGGAGAGAGAATGAAATATGTAAATCAGCAAATTACTTCCATTTCCATGAAAATCCTAGATTGCATCATAAAATCAATAAATCAATCAATAAGCATTTATTGAATACCTACTTGATATCCAGCTGTGGCTTCTTTTAAGTCCCAAGCAAAAGCCCTCTCTTGTTGGAAGCTTTCCCTAGTCCTTCATAATTCCAGTGACATCTCTCAGTTAATTATTTCCTAGTTATCTTGAATATACTTGCTTTGTGTATATGTGGTTGTATATTATTTCCTTGATTAGGCTATAAGATTCTTGATGTGCCTCTTTTTGTATCCCAAGTATTTAGCATAATGCAGGTATTGTGTGCTCTATGGCTCATAGTAGGGACTTGCTTATCATTTAACAATTTATTGATTTAGGTATTGATTTATTTATTAAAGAGAAGAGGAAACTTAGAGATAATTTCATTTAAATTTCATTTTTACATGAAAAAGATGAGCGACCTATAGATGGGAAATGATTTCTTTAAGGTAAGTGAAAAAGAGGCAGAACTAGTCCATACATTCAATTCATAGAAAAGGTATTAAGACTGAGAGAACATAAATAACTAGCTCAAGTTTATACAAGTACTGAATAAAAGTTCTAATATTCTATCTCAGGTCTTATGATTCCCAACCTAGTGATTTTTTTTTCTATGCTATACTACCCTTCTTCAGACTACAAGTTGGCCTCTGCACCTATGAATCAAAATTTTTGCCAAGGATCTGTCCTACATTGCTCTAACAAGAGGAGCAGAGGAATCTGATTTCGAATCTTAATTCTGTTGCTTAATGCCTGGGTGGTCTAGAAGAAATTCTTTCATTAATCTGGACCTCAATTTCTTCCTCTACAAATTTCAGTTTTCAGACCAAATATTCTCCATTGTCTGTTCTAGTTCTAATCTTTGATCTGATAATACTTTAAATTTATGATGGGATCACTTGAAAGTATGTACATCCCTGCTTGCATGAAGAAGTTTTTGACACTCCAGAACTTTCTCTGCCCTTTCTGATTGCTAAAATCATAATCCTTGGGAGTTATTTTGGGATCATTTTTCCTTCTTGAATAATACAATATATCAGTTTTTTTCTGTCTTGAAAAACTAAACAATTAGCTATGACGAATTTTATTCAAATATGGTTTCTGGTTGAAAAGGGAATCCTTTTAAAATATTTCTGCAATATTTTCCATTTTTGTACCCCATAAACCCAAGTCTTATGTTTCTCATGTGTTCCCTTTGTAAAGCACAAGAAGCTGTCCTTGTTTTACCTTGTCTTTGGGAAGTAGGGCAGAACTTAAGAGCTCAACTCTAGCTAGCCTGGGATATTTCTGCAATGTAATCAATTACTTGAAGAAAGGATTCTGGATAAGAGTTGGGGTTGACCACTATGCTGATAGGGTGAAAGGCAATGTGGAACCTGAAACTGTCACTATAATGACTAGCATTCTGATGTCATGGAAGATTCCCTGGCCCTCTCTTTTCCACATTATCCTTCTTTGCCTTTCCCTCCCTGTTTGATTTTCCTGTACACTGCTGCCCTGTCTTTTCATACCTCTTTCCTCCTTTGCACCAATTTCCCCTAAATACATTTTTTTTCTAGGCAGAAGGACTTCTGTTCTAGCTCTAATTGCCACAATTAGGTTTTGCAATGAGAAAGAGAAAGCTTATTT
Source organism: Monodelphis domestica (assembly GCF_027887165.1). Lineage (NCBI taxonomy): Eukaryota > Metazoa > Chordata > Mammalia > Didelphimorphia > Didelphidae > Monodelphis > Monodelphis domestica. The sequence goes on along the minus strand of NC_077230.1, from coordinate 407,373,279 downwards.
TTTCTTTTTCTTGGACACATAAGGGAGGAAAATGATATAATGGTGGAGGGAAGAAACAAAGGGTTTACTTTGAGATTAAAATTCTAGGTTGCTTTCGTAAACTAAACTGTGTGCTTCAGCCTGATTCTCCTATGAGATATGAGAAGCAGATTGATATGAAGATTGAAGAGAGAAGTCACTCTCAGATCCACATATTCAGGGTAAAGTGGGTTCAAACTCAGTGGATAAGTGGTAAAGGGCAAGCTATTCACATCTTGGGAACATCCTACTATATTCCTAGAAATGTTTCCATTAGATATGGCCCATAATTTTCTTCTTCTGGATATACTGGTGAACCTCGAATCTCCCTTTTTTCATCATACCCAGTCTATTCTTGCCTTCTCATGCAGACACTAGAACACTGATACTAGTCAACTCTTTGGGGAGGGAATGCTCCTAGAATAAATAAAAAAAATATTTTGATTCTCAGAAGGCCTTTCTATGGACAAGAGTGTGTATAATTGAAAATCTGTTACCCTAAAAAAAGAACTACATTTCATGAGAGCCCACTGACTTCCTGCCATTTTGTACATCCTGTATAAAGAGGATAAAGTCAGTGGGGATTGAGGCTCTTCCTCTTTTTGGCATGCAGCCAGTGGTGATGGTGGTGAGTGGGGATTTTGAAAATGGCTAACCAGCCATGGGCACATTGTTTTTATTTTATGTCCTCTTTATTCCTTGATTTCTAATGATCATTTAATAAACCTTCTAAAATATAATATTTTTACTATTAAGATATAATTTTAAAATTTACAAGTATGAGAGAGTAGAAAATGGAGGATAAGAACAAGGAGTCCTCTTTCCCTTATCTCCCACTCTACCACAAGCAATTTCTTCTGGAGAAATTATCTCTCTTTTCCTTTCCTCTTTTGCTTTCCCTTCCACTCCTCTCCACTCCTCTCCTCTCCTCGTCTTTCCCCTATTTGTATCCTCTCTGTCTTACTATCTCTTTCTGTCTCTATCAAGGTAACTATCCATCATAGCAACATCTATAAGCCTGAGGGCCAAAAAGTTTCAAAGACTTATGAAGAAATTCAGCACATCTGTGGGATATACCTGCAGCCTAGTATTTTATTCAGGAAACTTCAGTCTAGACTTGAGAATCAATGCTTATTCAAGGCTTGAACTGTGTATAAGCTGTTGTTACATTTACCTGTTTTACTTTAATTTAAAAAAGGCAGAGGAAGAAAAGAAAGAAAATAGAAAAAGTGACTGGATATCTAGTAGATAAATTACACACTTGTTTTACCAAATCCCAGAATGCTAGACTTAAGAAGGGCTCTTTGAAATTTAAGTTAAAAAATAATGAGAATTTACATTTTCATAGTACTTAAAAGTTGACAAAGTGTTTTTTTTAAATATATTTTATTTGATCATTTCCAAGCATTATTCGTTAAAGACATAGATCATTTTCTTTTCCTCCCCCCCACCCCCCATAGCCGACGCGTAAGTCCACTGGGCATTAGATGTTTTCTTGATTTGAACCCATTGCTTTGTTGATAGTATTTGCATTAGAGTGTTCATTTAGAGTCTATCCTCTGTCATGTCCCCTCAACCTCTGTATTCAGGCAGTTGCTTTTTCTCGGTGTTTCCACTCCCATAGTTTATCCTTTGCTTATGAATGGTGTTTTTTTCTCCTGGATCCCTGCAAGTTGTTCAGGGACATTACACCGCCACTAATGGAGAAGTCCATTACGTTCGATTATACCACAGTGTATTAGTCTCTGTGTACAATGTTCTCCTGGTTCTGCTCCTCTCGCTCTGCATCACTTCCTGGAGGTTGTTCCACTCTCCATGGAACTTCTCCACTTTATTATTCCTTTTAGCACAATAGTATTCCATCACCAACATATACCACAGTTTGTTCAGCCATTCCCCAATTGATGGGCATCCCCTCGTTTTCCAGTTTTGGGCCACCACAAAGAGCGCAGCTATGAATATTTTTGTACAAGGCTTTGTGTCCATTATCTCTTTGGGGTACAGACCCAGCAGTGCTATGGCTGGGTCAAAGGGTAGATATTCTTTTGACAAAGTGTTTTGTAAAAATTGTCTCAACTGAGCCTAACAACTTGTGAACTTTCTACTTGTAGCAAATAGGCAATATTAACCTCATTTTACAAATTAGGATACAGAAACTCAGAGAGATTAAATTACTTCATCATATAATCAGGAGGCATCCAAAACAAGATTTGAACCTAGTTTTCATCTGATTCCATTTCTAGCTTCTTTCCACTAAACCATGACATAAGACCTATTTCCCTACATGTTTCTAGAAAAATAAATTGACCAGGGTCAGGGGTAGATTGGGTTCAGCAAAAAGCTAGATTCCTAATAGGTTTGAGGAATATTATCTTATCAGCCTACCTTTACCAAAGTCACAGTCACATTCTTGTCCTTCCTTTTCAAAAACAAACAGTCAAGACTGAGAAGAGCCTATTAAGTGGGAAAGTTCACATTTGTCACCCATTCATTTCCAGCCAAGAAGGCTGCAAGAATGGACCATAACTTGAGGAAAATGCAAAGAGACAAAGAATCCTCCTTTGAAGGGGAGGGAAAGAAATATGTGCAGAAGGAAAGCTCAATCTCTTGAAGTAAACATAACCCGGAGTATTTTTCTTATGGCTCACATTCATTTAGTGGTGTCAGAAGGAGAGAAATGATGGCTCACTGTCAACTTCTCTACCCCATCATTCATGACTAGACTCTCCTAGCCAGACACAATAAGGATCAGGAAAGTGATTTTGAGAAGAGGACATGATCTGCTGCAGCCTAAATGAGGGAAGTCATAATCTGAATATAAATAGCCTTAAATAGTCTGACTAATGGATTCATCCTTAATTTCCGGCAACAATGAGTTTCCACAAGCTTTCTATCAATACAAAAATGAAGCATGTCACCAGATGGTGAATTACTCCCATCAGATCTACTGATTTATTCATTACCTTGGAAGTTACCATTTGGTTCTGCTCTTTTCACTTTTTTTTAATCCCCCCCCCCCCACTGAGGATTGATTACCTCTTTTTTGCCTCTGCCTCATGAAATCTCTAGCTTCCTCTAAAATCTCAATCACCTGGTTTTAGGCAATGATTCTTGATCTTTCCTGTGGTTGATGATCTCTTCCTCTGAAATTACTTTTGATTACTTTATATTTCCTTGTATATACATTGTATCCCATTTCCTTACAATGTAAGCCTCTTGAAGGCAGAGACTACTTCTATTTTTGTCTATATACTTTCAATGACTAGGAAAGTGATTTACAAAAATAATAAATTTGTCAAAAGTCCACTGAATTTAATTATTGTTCTTATTTTCTTACCCTGTATCTTTTACTACAACATCCATATTTAAACCCACACATAGTCAATATAAGCTATAAGCTTCTGTTAGAGAAGTCACTCCCCTGGGAAAACTTTCGCTTTTTATAGTTTTGTCCTTCCTTTGCTCTCTATCTGGTTCCAGCTGTCTCAGGAAACAGGGACATTAGTAAGGGCCTTATGAGACTCCTAGTTTGCAAATTCCTTCCATTCACTAATTGCAGCTCATCTTTGATTAGGCAGATGAGTCCCAGGAGTTGCTGGTAGTGAAAAGAGGTTAAGGGATTATTCTGGAGGAACGTAGCTAATAAATAATATATATATATATATATATATTTGTAACTATATATACATATATATGATATATAATATATGATATAAATTTGAGACTTTCTGATTCCATGTTCAGACTTCAATATATTATGCCATACCAAATTGTTTTAATAACAAATAATAACATAAGAGATAAGGAATTAAAATTGTATTTCATCTCACCAGCTAAACTAAAGGCATTCGGAATAAGAACCAGGGTAAAGCAAAGATGTCTAATTGTATAATCACTGTTCAGTGCAGTGGTAGAAATACAAACAATAGCAATAAGGCAAGAAAAAGAAATTGAGAGAACATATACTCAAAAAGGAATCAAAATCATATTCCTGTTTTTTACAGATTATATGGTTTACTTGGAGATCCTTAGAGTAAAATAAATAAATAAAACTAATAACAATTAACAACATTGTACAATGTAAAATAAATCATCAGCATTTCTGTATATTACCAACAAAATCCAGCAAGAAAAGATAAAAAGAGAAATTCCATTTAAAATAAATATATAAATTATAAATACTTGAGTCTGTGTGGTGAGCCTTACCTAAGAACTATATGAACACAATTACAAAACACTATTTACACAAATAATAGCATCTAAATAATTAGACAAATAATAATTACTCATTGTTGAGTTTAACCAATGTAAAACAAATTAAAATAGTATATAAATTAATGTACATATTCAGTAACATACCAATCCAACTATCAAAAAATTGCATTAAAGAACTAGAGAAAAATAAAACAATAATAAAATTCATCTGGAGAAAGAAAATATCAACACTATAAAGGAAATGAATGAAAAGTCCCAGTAATGAATGGGTCCTAACAGTATTATACTGAAACTAATGAAAAGCAATAATTATCAAAATAATTTGGTATATGAGGAGGGAGAGGTTGATCTATGGAACAGACTTGGTATATTACATACAAAAGCAAATGAGCACAGTAGCTTGGATTTGAAAAAAAAAAAACAAAGAACCCACAATTTGACAAAACTGTTGCGAAAATTAGAAAGTAGGTTGGCAGAACTTAGGTATAGAACAATAACTCACAACGTATTATAAAATAAACTCAAAAAGAGCACCTGGTTTAATAATGAATGATGACATCATAAACAAATCAGTGGAATAGGGAAGAAATTGCCTGTCAGATATATGGATAGATATGGGTAAGAGTTCATGACCAAAAAGAGATAGGTTCATAGTAGATAATTTTTTAAAAGTTTTTGCAAAAATAAAACCAATGCAGATAAAATCAGAATAACAAGAATCTGGGGAAAATATTTGCAGTGTTTCTCTATCAATGTTTCTTCTCAAATATATAAGGAACTAAGCAAAATGTATGTGTGTGTGGTGTGTGTGTGTGTATACAAACCCATATAATTTCTAATCACTAATTAGAGAAAATAAAATAAAAACAACTCTGAGGCACCACCTTATACTTATCAGATTGGTTAAAATGACAGAAAAGGAAAATGACAACATATAGGAGGGGACATGGGAAAATAGGTACTCTAATAAATGGGCTGATAGTAGAACTCTGAATTATTCTACTATTCCAGAAAGAAATTTCCAACTATCATTCAGAAGTTATGACTACCCATGTCCTTTTGACCCAGGAGTATCACAACTTCAGAGATCAATGAAAGGAAAAAAATCCATAGTGTATCTTATTTAGGTGTTGGGCTTGTCCAAAATTAGCCAGGCTGGTTTTTAGATAGTAGATGTTTAAGTTCACCACTAAGTGCATAATGAGAGCCTTTTCCGTTTTTATTTTGTGTGTGTTTGTGCATCTGTGTGTATACACATAAATATTGATAAACATAGGCATACATTTTTTATGTTGTCACATAGATAGAAATAAAGACACTAAGTAATGAAATAGAAAAAGAAAAAAGGACATAGATTGAGATGTAGAAAGAAACAAGGAAAGGAAGAAGACCGATACAGGGATGGAGAGAGTATTTTTATGAGAATCTGCCATCTCATTTATTCATATATTACTCCCATGATGGATGATCAAGCTTTGGCCCAGATGAATATATATGAGCTTTTCAGTAATTTGAATGAATGAGTCAGTATTTTCTGATCTTTCACAATTGTACTAAAAGTTGAGCACCATAACAAAACATAAGCAAAACATGAGTCCTAATGACTTTGAAGTTTATTTGAAATTTTTATGGGACTAGAGAGATGTGGTTAATGGCTAAATCAGTTTCAGATGGGGAGGTAATCCCAGCATATTTAACAAACAAAGACTAAACTGAATCTTCTTTCATTCAACAGCCATATATGAATGGCTAACTATGTTCCAGGCACTGTTAAATACTAGGGATTATCATTATCAGATTCTGTCCTCAAGGGACTTAGGTAGCACAGTGGATAGAGTTCTAAAGTCAAAAGAACCTGAGTTCAAATCCAGATTCAAACACTAGTTATAAGCCATTGGGTAAGAAACTTAACCTCTTTGCCTCAGTTTCTTCATCTGTAAAATGAGAGTAATAATAACATCTAATTTCTAGGATTGTTGTAAGTATAAAATGAGATAATAATTAGCACAGTGTCTGTTAAATAGGAAGTACTATGAAATTTCATTATTATTAATATTCAAAGGAAAATAACATGTTTAGCAAAAACTGTGTATGATAGTGCCTGGGATCAAGTCATTATTAACTAGGCATATCAGAACAGACTTTCTTTGGGAGATTAAACTTCAGCTATACTTTGAAGGAAACTAGCAATCCTCTAAGGCAGGGGTGGAGAGGGAAGACATCAGGCATTGGAAACATTAGAAATCAATATCTTGAAATGGTCTAAAATATATGACCTGGAAAGAGATATTCACACAGTGAATAATGTGAGGGGAACAGAGTAAAGTTGTCTTGACTTTCAAAAATCCACCAATCCAAGGACTCTAGATCCAGAGGACCTCAGACCTTTCTATGCCCTTAGAAGAGTAGGAAGATGGAACCAAGAGTAAAAAAAACAGTTAAAATCTTTACATTTTAAGTGTGTTTTGTGAAAAGCAGGAGGATGTGAAGTTTTGTTTTCTCATCCAATTTTTCCCTCTCTTTAATATTAGAATACTTAACCCATAACATTTAATGTTGAGTGTTTGCAATATATTTTCCTTCATTTATCATATACACACATATGTATTTATACGTGTATATTTGTGTGCATATGTATATGTCTGCATGTCTGTGTATATATATGTGTGTGTGCAAGTTTAGAGGTATGCATGTTTGTGTGTGCATGCACATATAATATATGTATGTGTGTGTTACAGATCAAGAATTTATAATGTCCATTGCTGTTCCTCTTCCTCATTGAAGAAAAAGGGAAAAAATACTAAGTATTGACTATATACCAAGCACTATATTAAAAGTACTTTATAAATATTATCTTATTTGATCTTCGCAACAACTCTTAGAGGTATTTATAATTATTAATCCATTATACACTTAAGGAAATTGAAGTAGACAGAGGTTAAGGAACTACTCCAGATTGCACAGCTAATAAATACCTGAGGTTAGATTTGAACTCAGGTCTTTCTGATTCTTGGCCCTACTACACTGGCTAGGTACCTCTCTGAAGAGAATATATTACCTCTCAAATTATTTGTGTTAAATGTAGTTTAAAGAAACCCTATTCCCACATGTCATCTTCCCTTTATCCTTAAATCCCCATTCATGTTTGTCTCCCCTTTCCCTAATACTGTAGTTTTGTTTACCTTATCCTTTAAGTTATTTCCTTTCTTCTCTTAATGTAGTTACATATAATTGTCTTCTGAAAATTAAAAAAAAATATCATCTCATTTCCTTTGACTCTATTTTTTTTATTTTCTGTGCCTTTTAAAAAACATATTCCTTTTGTTCTCTTTCCTTCCCATATATTCTGTACTGGTCTTCTGTGATTCATGATTCTAATATTTATTTATATTCTATATCTTTATGGAATTAAAGATTCTAAAATACCTCTTTTAAATTCCCTCTTCTAAACAAATTCTATATTATTGTTTCATAGATTGTTGCTTTCTTCCTTCTTTTTTTTTCTTTTGTGTCTCACTCTCTCCTTCAAATATAGAGGGGACTGAAACAATGCTTCATGGAAGATAAGTTCCTGTTTCCTAGATGTGAAGTTCATTGATATCTATTACCCTTCCCATGATTATCTGTCCCCCCTTCCCCTGATTTGCCATGAATCTCTTTTATGGGTCCATATCCTTCCACCCTTCATCATGTCAATTACCTCCAGAAACTCTGATACCCCTTCTTTAGAGGCAGAATTGTTGCCTATAGAAGCACAACATTATCACAGATGTGGGGATTTCTCTTAAGTATCAAATGCTTGCAGATAATACACAATTAGACATTCCAATTTTCCATTACGGAATCTCTATCTTCTCCATAGGAGCATTCTTCAGTGTAATTTGCTTCTGTGACTGAATTAAGATTTCTCTTTTTTTACTTTAATCCCTCCTTTTGCCAACATTCTTCTTTTGGTCCTCTTATTCTGGAAAGAATCTAGTACAGTATTTATTTTCCCTTCATTGTTTGCTACCTACTTGATTAAAGGGCTTCATACATTCCTATCTATTTCTTCTCTCTCCTTATGTTTTTCCCCTACTCCTTGCCATTCCATAGTTTAATCTCAGCAAAACAAACAAACAAACAAAAAAAGTCATTGTTTTACCTTATGGAAGGGGGTCTTGAAGTTGATGTATCAACCCTGTTCCTCCATCATTACTTTTCTTTAAATTCTATTGTCATTCTTGTGTTCTTGTGTACTTTTAGGGGAAAAATCTCTTGTCTTTCCTTCTAATATTTTGTTATTAATGCTGCTCTTATTCTTGTTCATCCTCATACTTATTTTTTTAGTTACTTGTGCCTTTGCTGTTTTCTATGTAGTTTTTCCTTCTAATATCTCTGTTGTACAGAATGTTTGCAAAGCAAATAATGTGCTCACATACAGTTATCTTTAGAGGAATGCTTCAAGTTTCTCTTGTCAAATGTCCATCTATATTCATTGATCATTATACTCAATTTTAAAAGGTAAATAACTTTGGGTTCCATATTGAGTTCCTATATATTCAGAAGATATTATTTCATTTCCTTCTAATCTTTCTGATGGTAAAATGTCTCATATCATTCAATTTTTTGTCATTGTTTCTTCTTGTTACAGAATTTCTTGTTTGTTATTAGAACTGGTAAATTAAACCACGTTGTGTTTTTGAGTTGGCAACATTTTTATTTAGTTTTTTTTGTGGTAGTGACATGGATTATTTTGATTGGCACTTGATTTTCTGTGCTCAGAATTAGTGAGGAATTTTGTTGTGTTTTTTCTTGCATCATGGTACTCTAATATTTTGACATGTCATTTTCTTCTGGTAGACCTATAATCTTTAAACTATCTCTACATTTTGACTACAGCATGACAGAATTGTGAAAATTGAGTGAACCACACTGATTTTATTTTGTGACTCTATTCTAAATGTAGCTCAGTTCCCTTGCTACTTAAGTATGGATGAAATCTATTTTCTGTTGTGTGGGAAAACTTTATTCCATCGTGGATACTCTGGAGAGAACCTTGTTGCATTATTTGGACCAAACCCTGTGTGACTAGGAAGTTGCACTACATTTATCTGCAGTTGAAATATCCTTAACTAAGCATCTAAATTATACAGACCAGAAACCTAATTGAGGTAAGGGGTTTTCTCACAGTTATACATCTCAAATAACCTATAAGTCTTACATGAAAATTGACCCCATACTAATCAATCAGTTATTTTTCCATGTTCCTTTGATTATAGACATTTGGGGAAAGTAGGAAACCCCTTTTTCTGATTTCAGTGATTTTTACCTGTTATCCTCTCCCCTCTCAACTTGGAGAGTGCTAATTTTTTTCTCCAAATAAAAATCAGATTGCCTCATAATATTCTTGTATTATTGTTGTCTTTTAACTATTATCTATCTCCCATATATTAGGGGTCTACTGCCAAGCTGAAGAAGGTCTAGTCCCAACTTCTTATGCAATTGGCATGCATTGTTAACAAGTTAATTTGCTTAGAATCTTGAACCTTTGTTTCCTCAGTCATTTCTTTGACCTGTCATAAAGATCAATATTCTTTGCTTGGAGAGAAATTGTTTCATTTTAATGTTTTATTTTGTGTGTTATTTCTTGCCTGCCATAATATCTGTTTTATCTGTGCTCCTATTCAATTATTCCCTCTTTTGTTTCTTTAGTGAGATTTCCACCTAGTATTTGAAGTTTTATTTTTCTTCTGTAAAATAGTTCTGCTGTGCTTCCATGATTCTCATTGGATTTTTAAAATAGTCTTTTGGAAGTATCCTGTTATGGTTTCATAATTTTCTGAGAAACCAGAGAATTATTCATTTATTTTCCTTTGCCTCACCAAATTTATTTAGAGATGTTTGTACTTAGTTAAATGTCTTATAGGACATCTTCCCTTTCACAGGTAATATCTTCCATCTTGGTTTATCTGCTCTTGATCAACCAGTTGAACTTGGTTTCCTTCATCTAAGATTTTTCCCCCTTATGTTCTCCTATTTCTCATTTTCTGATTCATTTCCCTCTGATGGCAGATCTACAAAAGTCTAAAATTTCTATCTCAGTTTCCTCCCCTTCTGGGAAATTGACTTTAGCTTATCTCAATCTGTATCCCCATGTAACTTGTGGGTGTAGGGGTGTGTGTATAAGAGACAGAACTGGTTTCAGAATTCTTTCTAATTTCTTTTAGGGCTGGAAGAGCCTGTATACATACTGGCAACTAGACTCAGTTCCCTTTGTTCCATTTTTGGGTGAGCACTAATGTCTCCCAATGTAGGCACTGCCACTTCCAGGAAAGCAAGTTTCCTGATTTCCTATGTTGACTTGTTACACAGAGGGTCTGTGAGGGTGACAAGGGATAAAACTGAATTATGTTGCTTATTTCCTCACAATGGTAATATGATAGTTGGAGAGGAGGAAAGTAGTTGGCCGAGAATGAAGCATCCAAAAAGAATGTTTTTGAATTCCATTATGTCTTCCTATCAGAACATGGGGGCTAAAGGGGTAAGGAGTACTGAGTGAGCAGCATATTAGAAATTATAGATCAACCTTCTCTTATATCATCATTTCCTTATTTCATTGAAGTTCTTAGACCACAGAGACTGCTCCAATTGCTTGTATATAATTCTCATTTTGCAGGAATTTAATAGGTCATAGGAACTTGAAAAAGATTCTCTTGTTGATCACAGAAGCTAGAAGTCCTAGAGGATTACTTTCAATGAGATGTTTCTGCATTTGATATATCCATTCCTCTAACCTAGTGTCCATTCTCTTTTGAAAATAAAAAAGCTGTCCATACCTAGAACTAGAATAGATATACTTATGCCTATTTCTTGTCTTCTGTATGCCAGTAACATCATTAAAAACCTCTTGAGTGAGACCATGTCACTTGCATAAAACCCTCATTGATGTTACCAAATTTATCTGGTTTCTAGAATGAAGTATCCAGGAAACAAAGAAGAGCAAGAAGTGTGTGGAATAACGTGATCTCAAATAACCTAATCTCAAATCTGAAGCTTGCCATGGAGGTCCATCATTGACCCCTCTCCTCTTTTTTAACCTGAAAACCATTGTCCCAAGGTCTGGCCTTCTTATTCAGGTTACTAAGATCCATTACTATTACTCCTCAAAACATAGACATATCCTAAACATGTTAAGGCAGCACAGTGTATGTATGGAACACATGCCTAGCACTATGTTATCATTAGAGTCAGCTAGATAACATGATGGATAAAGTGTTGGGTCTCAAGTCAGTAAGACTCATGTTCAAATCTAACCTCAGCCATTTACTAGTTGTGTCACCCTGGTTAAGTCACTTCTGTTTCCTCAAGTGTAAACAAAATGGAGCTAAAAATAATTCTTAGTTCTCAGAGGTTTTATGGCGATTAAATAAGATGATATTTGTAAAGCACTTAACACAGTACCTGACACATAGTAGGTGCTTAATAATTGTTGGTTTACTTCCTGCTAGAAAATATTCAAGGAATATAACATAGATATATATTTCTTTGAGTCCCTTCTCAATTCATTTACTTATGAATTCCCAAGCTTTAGAGAGAATTTTAACAATATGAACCTCCTCTTACTTGTAGCCCCCATCTTAGATCTGACTTGTTATCTACTTTTAACATGTCTAAGATGCTATGTTGCCAAGAAAGCACTAAGCTCTATTGGTACAAGGGTTTTCCTTTCCTGAGAGTTCCCTGGAACAATGAATCAAGGTCCTGCTCTTATTCTTATGCCTTGTGACCCTAAGACTGTAACTAGAAATATATGTATATATATATATATATATATATATATATATATATATATATACACATATACATTTTTTTCTCCCTGAGTGATGAGTAGAGAAACTCAGGGGAAAGGTCATTTATTCACAGAGATGACGGTGTGCACCCAGACACAGCGAGCAGCATCAGCTTTAATAAATGGAATGTCTTTTGTAAAGACGATGACAGTCATTAGAAATGTGCCTTTAGTGCCATTGCCCCAGGGTAATCCTGGTGAAGTATGTGTCCTTTGAGTAGATAGAAAACATTAGAGTGCCCTGAGCTGAGCTGGTCAGCCAAAAATAATGTAGTACTTTATCCTTGGAAGGAAATTAAGTCATTTGCTAGAGGACAGAAGTTCAGTTTAATAGTTAAAGCAATCTGACATTTCCATAAATTAATAGAATATGTATGGTAGGCATAATTCAACATATAAATCATTGATCTCCCTTCTCAGAAATCCAAGAAGAGGCAGCAGGTAGGACAGAAGCCCTCGATGCTGCTAACAGCGAGATTGTAATCAAAACATTCATACTTTCTATTATCCCCTTTCTATTCTTTTTGGTTGAATTAAGGTTTCAGTGTCATTGAAGTAAGTTTGTCTTCATCATTACCAAAACAATTTATTAAGTATAGAGTTGTAAGAAAATACATTATATTTGTATTATATAAATGAATTATGAAGTGATATATTTTATTTATTTTCATTTTTGTTGACAATGTTATTTAATTAATTGATTTGGAATATTTTTTCATAGTTGCCAGATTCATGTTCTTTCCCTCCCCTCCTCCCACCCCCTTCTGTAGCTGATGCACAATTCCACTGAGTTTTTACATGTGTCATTGATTCAGACCTATTTCCATATTATTGATATTTGCGGTAGGGTGATTGCTTAATGTCTACATCCCCAATCATATCCCCATCAGCCCATGTAATCAAGCAGTTGTTTTTCTTCTGTGTTTCTATTCCCACATTTATGAAGTGATATTATATAATGACTTAGTTGCTGCCCTTAAAGGTAGACTTTGACACTTCAAAGAATCATAAGGTTAGAGTGGACAGGGATTTTATAGTCTACAGTCATATTTTACAGTGAGGTAAATTGAGTGATCAAGAATTATTTCATCTCCCCAGAGACACATTGCTAGGAAGTTTCTGCAGTGGTATTGAAAATAAGGTCTTCTCAAGGACACACTATCCATGACACTATTTGCATAAGTTCATCTACCATTGATTCAGTTTAGCATGAATGACAAGTATCCAAACTCCACTATAGAAAGCACAATTATTCCGAGGGGTTGCCCATGTTACTCAAATGCCAAATTTACATTTCCCTAAAATACTATTATAAGAGAACTCATAAGGCAGTATTTCACATGGAGGTCAGAAGAAGCAACACAAGGACCATCCAAAGGTCTCTGAAGATCTCCAGTATCAGTTGTGAAACAAAGGGACCCTGGCACAATACTGTCCAGTTTAATGTGCCCCCATCAAAGAAAGTGCTTTGCTCTACAAAGCAGATGTACAATAGTTCAAAATAAACATGAGATGTGCAAATATAAAGAAAACTCTATCCTAAATATGAACAGAAACTTTTTTTTTCCTGACCTGTGGTAGAACTTTTGGAGCTCATATTGATCTGATCATCCACAATTGTACACATTATACATTGACCCCTACTTAGTGATGTCATTTGGTCCTCTTAGAGTAGGAAGTACAACAACCAACCCACCGGTTTACCATTAGTGAAGACTACAGCTTATCCATGACTTCTCCTCCAAGGGAACATCAGTGCAACTCCCCATCCAAAAATATTCTGCAAAGAAATGTTAGAATGTAAGCTCCTGTTTTTCTTTTCTATTTTAATTACTAGGTTGGAGCACAGTGCCTTACACATTAAAAGCACTTAATAAAAGATTATTCATTCATTCACAGAGTCCACCCAATAGGATGAATGTCTTCCTCCAGATCTCTTAATATTTTTTAAACAACAGAGAACACGGAGGTGATCCACAAGGTTTTCCTTGCTATTGCTACCTGCCCTGCTTCCATCTGCTTCTGATTGTATGCCTACCTTTCTGAGGACATGGTTTCTCCAATGAATGTTACTGATAATATGCCACACTCTCTTTGTAGCCATCATGTAACTCATCATTTCTTCTTGAGTGATGTACAGCTATGAGTCTTTGTACAAGCTGATAGTCTATGATTAGCAATAATACAAGTACATTGGCACAATAGGTACAAAAAGATTAGCCTTAAAAATAACTAATAAGAAAATGATGGCATAAATGTGTTTTATATTAGCAAAGAATGAGAAGCAAAATAGATACCACTAATTTGGGTAAGTACTAAAATGTACTAATGTGTTATGAAATGTTACTGGACTGAAAGAAATAATGAATGTGAAATATGATATGACACAAACTGATGCAAAGGAAACAAAAATACACAGAGCAATGTAGATGGAAAGGATAGGAACAAATCAATTGAAGCCAAATGCTGTAAAATTATAATGTTTTACCTTGTCCTTAAAAGAAAAGATGTCAAATCATCATTTTTCTTTGCAGAGGTAAGGGAGAGGAGGGAAAATGGGTATGGAATACTGAATATGACATAAAGATGTAGGGGGAGCTGCAAATAAGCAAATAGTATAATATAATAAATTACAATATTATATTATATTTGTTAATGTTACACATTTTGATTTACATACATAGGTAGTTTAGAGGAAAGAGTACTGGACCCGGAGTTAGGGAGCCTTGAATTCACATAAAAGATATAATTACAAATGCTTTAGGCTCCTCATCTATAACATGAGGTTGATAATAATACTTATTTCATATTTGTGAATACAAGTATGAAAAATAGAATAAAATCCAAAGAAGGAAGGGAGCAAGCAAGCAAGAAAAGGATAGAGAGAGGGAAGAGAGAGAGGGGAAGAAAAGGAGGAAATGGAAGAAAGAAGGAAAAGAGAAGAAAAACAAAGAGCAGAAAAGAGGGAAGGGGAGAAGTTTGCAGGGGAGGGGAAGGAGAAAAGAGAAAAGAGAAGGTTATATAAGGGGAAGGGACTACAAGAAAAGGGAAGAAAGGGGAAGATAAGGTAGGAAAGAGGGGAAAAGGACAGGAAGGGGAGGAGAGAAGGGAAAAGAGGGAAAGGGAGATGAAGAGTTGTATGTTTTTGGTAGGGAGAAGATAGGAGCCAGGAACCACTAAAAACACTGAACAAATTACAAAAATCAACCCCATCAATTCTTTCACATCCCTCTATTTAAAGCTAGCACATAATAAACAGTTTTCAAATTTACTTTTCTATGTTTTCTTCCCCTGTTATGATGTAAGTTTCTTGAGGACAGTAATTGTTATTGGTTTATTTTTTACTTATTAGAGCATTGTCAAGTCAAATTTTAAAAAAAAGGAATAGTTTACTATAGAAAGCATTCAGAAAGCATCTTGAAAAATTTTCTGACCTTCAGGAATGTATATGCTAATGAGGAAGACCACATATAAATAACTAACTACATACATTCAGTATATGTAATATTAGATAAAGACAAACTAAGAAGGAAAAACTATAATCTTCAAGTACAAAGAAAGGCTTCCTGAAAAAGGCAGTCCTGAAGGACGCCACTGAAGTACTAAAAAAATCCTGATCATTAACTAGAATGGCCTGGAGTTCCCCATCTTATTTTTTTAATAATTCATCTTTATATTGCACTTAGTATACTTGCTTTAAAAAAACTAAACTAAACTAAAAAGACTTACCTTCTCTTTTAGAATTGATTCCAAGTGTTAGTTCCAAGAATAAAAGTGTTAGTTCCAAGAATAAAAGGTAACTATGATTAACTGACTTGCCCAAGGTTACACACCTAGGAAGTGTCTGAGGACAGATTTGAACCCAGGATCTCCCATCTCTATGTCTGAATATATATCCACTGTGCCACATACCTATTTCATTGTACTTGTTTTAACAGTGCCATGCATAGAGTAAATTTTCTGTAAATTATTGTTAAATAAATGGGTGATTAAAACAGATGGACTGAATAAGAACAAAAAATAGAAACCTTATTATATTTATAATTGAGTGATCTTAGATTAAGACATGGAGGGAAAACTAGTGGTCACAGAATCTAGTCGCCTCATATGATAGGAATTAGAGAAGGAGAATCAGAATCTGGGAATCAGAAAGGAGAAATAACTTGCCTAAAGTCATGTAAAAGAATAAATGGCAAAGGCAAAACTCAAACCCAGACATTCTAATTCCAAATCCATCACTCTTTCCATAGAACCACTCAGTATTCCAAATTGAGGAAGACTTCATGAAAAAGACATCACAATTGACAAAATTCTAGGAAAGTGGTATTCATAGGTAAAAACATAGTCACCAATGCATAATTATAGAAAATTAACATTTGATTAATATCAACAAGATAGAATTTCATCGTTTAAGCCGGGGCTTCTATTTCACAGTGTAGCAAAAATGTGCCAAATAATGAACAACAAATGTGGGAGATAGGAGAGGACCTTTAAAAAACACTAGAAAGAAAAAATAATTAAACAATGAAAAGATTGAAGAAATGCTAAAATGAAAATGACTACCCAATAAAATGAACATATTTTAGAAGATAAAGAAAGCAAGCTAAATTCCTGAGAGGAATGAATACCCAACAACTGAGCCCCAAAGAGTGAAAATGCAACTAATTTTAATCAACTCCAGAATATCTAAGAAGCTTTATAAAAAATGAGTAAATTTAAAGAAGATAAAAGATGGGAAATCTCAAAGAAGATAAACAAGAAAACCAAATTATTTAGGACAGTTGATAAAGCAACTTAATTAAGATGATAGACTCAAAAAGTATACTAGAAATATAATTCAAAAACTCAAAAATGAAATAATAAATGTCAGAGTATAATCAGAACACAGCAGAATTAGATTTTTTTCTTTAAAAATCAACTCAATGCCCCATTAACATAGGTGCAGAAATTTAAATGACAAATATCTATTGTTTGTGGAGAGCTGTAATAAAATTTCAGGAAAGGAGTTGTAGTACTTTTCCCAAGTACTAAAAATAAAGGTAAGTATTTAGAAACACTAATTATAAAACCTATCTTTCCAAAATTATAAACACTGGGTCTGAGACCAACAAGATAAAAGATTGATTTTCTTGATCAGTCATTTAAGTCATGTCTGTCACTTTATGACCCAATTAGGGATTTTCTTGGCAAAGATCCTGGGTTGGTTTTCCATTTCCTTTTTCAGATCATTATATAGATGAGGTGAATAGTTTTAAGTGCTGTCCTCAAGGTCATACATCTAGTTATTGTCTGAATATGGATTTAAACTAAATAAAATTAGACTTAATCACTCCAGGCCCAACTCTATATCCACAACTTCACTTGGCTGCTATTTTTTCCTGGAATTTCCTTGACCTTTCAAAACTCTTCAAAATTAGTGTTAAACAAAGAGAGAAATAAATTTCAGATATGCCTATGATCTAAGACACCAAGAAGCCTAACAAGCTAATAAGCTAAGAGATGAAAATGAGAGAAGAATAATCCCTATACCTAAATTCTTCTTCCTCAACAGCCCCTCTCCAAATCTCATCTATGTTCCATCAGGGCTCTACAGGTTGAGTCTTTGTCTTATAACAGAAACTAGCTCTGATACCTTAAACACTTTCCCCCAGTGGGTAGGGTGGGAATAGGGTAAGGGATAAGCTTGCTTTGGCTGGGATTGTGGTGTGTCAGCTTTCTGTTTTCTAGAAGTACTATGAGAGAGAACAACATAATCAAGAGAATTGGGGTAGGAATCTAGCAAATGGGGTGGGAAGAGATGTTCCAAAAAGACTGAAGAAAAAAGAACTAGCATCCTGCTAAGTTCAGTTATATCTTTCCAGAAGTCTCTTGAGGGAGAAATCAAAATTGATAAAACCTAAATTGTTCAATACAGAAAGGAATTGAAATAACTTTGAAATCCACCTACTAAATGGGAAGGAGTCAAAAAATGATCAATAGAGACATATAAAGTGAAACAGGAATATTGAAATCAATAAAAGTCTTAGAAGAATACTCAAAAACCTTAAACAAAAGTAGATAAACCATCAAAGAAGGCACTGATAAAAGAAGAGAAGATGACTTCCATACCATCTAAATATGCCAAGATATCTCTTAATAGATATTGTAAGATAAAAAATGAATAAATACTTGAGGCAGTAGGGGCTATGAATTATCAAAAGAGGATGGGAACAAAGTAGGATGTTCTTGAGTGGTTATTATAGAGATTAAAATTCTGAAAGGAAATAACAGTACTACATTAGAATTAGAGGAGAGAAAAGTGGAGACATGGGAAAACATGGAGGAACTTTTAGATTGGGACCAGTGTGTCCCTGATTCTTCACTAAAAGATCTATGTTTTCTTATACAAAAAAATTCTTGTTAATATTGGGAAAAGTTAAATGAAGTGAGGAAAAAGTCAAAGTGGAAATTATGGTATGTATGAAATTATTTTAAAATAATTTACCTTTTCAGTTTTTAATTACATAAGGCTATGTGGATGAAGTTAACCAATTGTTGCCAGCCAAAATTCTTCAGGGATACATTTTAACTTTAAATCAATTACCAATCAATTTTAAGGGCCTATTCCATCACTGACTTACTGCCTCATATGGGAAATACTAACAAAAATTTGGAATAGTCACTCTCCTCAAGGACTTTACTTTCTACAATGAGGTTAATAAATAATTAGATGCTTTTATATAAAATAAACACTTCTTAACTTAATGAAAAAGTAGGGAATAGAGAGATGATAACCTTAAATTGTTATATATCCTAAATTTCTTTTATAAGAAGTTATTTTTAAAATAGTCTATAATTTTAATGGAAGCATCATGGTATAGTTGAAAGAGAACTCTGGCATCATTAGCTCTGCTATAATATGCTGCCTCCATGATTCTCTCTATATGACTACAGGAAAGATACTTTATATATTGGGGCCTCCGATTCCAAAAATCTGCTGAATGATGAGGTTGGATAAATAGTTTCTTTAACCTAGTCTGGTAAGTACAGTACATAATCAAACTAGATTGCATGTGACAGAAAAGGAATGAGTTGTGCTAAGACATATGTGAATCAAATAAAGACTTTTTGAGAAACCAAGCTATAGAGCTATACTCTGAATGGAGAGCTGGGTTCCAGGAGAAAAGATAAAACAGAATATCCCAGGCTCATATGAACAACACATGAAAAAGCATGGAAGTGTAAAATGGAATAACTTTAGAAATACAATCATTAATACTCAGAACATAATTATTTGCACAAATGGATTTTCTCAAAGTGCCTGAAAACTTATTTGCTATAATTTTGTTTACACTGGTGATAAAATACCACCTGAAAAACAAATTAAATAAACCAGAGTAAATCAATTCAGTTCATACAAAAGAAGCACAATTCCCAGGCAATGGGAGAATGAATTCACATGGATTTATATAATATCTGATATCTGATGCTAACTGGAATATTAACACAGGAGGGTAAAGGAAACAGCACTGGTCTTGGAGTCAGATGACCTGAAGGTTGTTGATTTCAAAATTCCTAGATATATTTCTATAGGAATATAATTTAATTCTTTGTTCTTTCAAATTTCTCATTTGTAAAATCAAGATAATGATCTATGTGTCAAGTCTCTCTGTGTTTTTGTAAGGAAAATTTGAAAAGCTTAAGTATAAATGTGAGCTATTGTTAATTTAATCAGCAACATTTCATTCTTACTACTTAATAGCAAAGATCAATATTTTTTGGATTATTAAGATTTGTGAAGTGCTTTAAATATATCATCTCATTTTATTCTGACAGAAACTCTCTGAAGTAAGTACTAGAAGCATTATTATCCCAATTTTACATAAGAGGAACACAAATGTTAAGTAATTTGTTCAATGTCACACAGTTAGCAAGTATAACATATGAGATATGAATTTGAGTTTCACCTAAGTAAGTCTCTTTCTATGTCCATCTTATGCCATTTACTCTCAAGTTTTATAAGTCTTATTAGAGTTAGAGTCATATAATATATCTTTATATCATATAATAGATCTTTCAAAACAAGAACCATTTATTGAACTGCTACTGTCTTCTTTGAAGGAGTTGCATTTTAATAGACATGTGAGAAATAACAGACTTTCCAACATTCACAACTGCAGAGGGATAATCATTCTCTCTCATCCTTCAGACTAAGTTGAACAATCACAATCTTTGTGAAAGAAGGTGAGGCCAGAGGGTTTAAATGAGAAGCACAGTCTTTGAGAGGGGAGGAGTATGGGGAGGAATGAAGAAGTGTGATTTTCAATCTCTTCTAACACTCTAACACTTTCTGAGATGAAGTGGACAGCACCAGCAGCATAAGGACAGCTACCAGTAGAAGAAAATTAGAATAAAGGAAAGAAAAGGCAGAGTCACTGCTAAGAGAAAGAGGGAGGTTGGCCATTTAAAATCTGCAGGTATCTTGTAACAGAGAACTCAATCTGAAGCTGTTGTATAAACTTCTTCAGAAAATGAAAAAAGTTCAAAAAATATTTTCCCTAACTTCCCTTCCCTATGCTTATCCAGTAAGAGACATTAATATGCTTATGTAGTTTACTTTAACTTTTCCTGTATCCTGATATTACCTCAAATATGAATGCCTAAAGCTTCATGGGAAAATTTACACACAACACACACACACCTATATTTACACATATATGTGTGTGTGTTTGTTATAACCTTTCAGAGATATTTTCATATATTATATGTACAGGAATACATATATACACAATACATATTATATATGTATACATGCATACATACATATGAAGAGGTAACCTCCTTTCTCTCTCTCTCTCTCTCTCACACACACACACAGACACATACAGAGGAGGAGGAGAGAGAGAAAAAAAGAAAGAAGATGGAGGAAGAGAGACACACAGGGAGAGAGAGAGATAAAGAGGGAAAGAGTCAAACCTCAAACCTCTTCTTCAATATCTGGAAATCAAATAACTGAGGGCTCTGAGTGCCTAGTAAAAATTGTGATTCTACCACTAATTTCATAAAATAGAAATTTCAAAAAAACTTCAGAGGAAGGAAGCTAAAGATCATCATATTACCTTAGATTCAGGTGTAATGTAATAGGTTGTGGTTAAACACATTTCCAGAGAGATTCTGGATAGGAAGGAAAGGATGGTGGTTGAAGATAAGATTGGACCCATGGCCATTGTTCCCTTCTAGATGGAACATTTTCTCTCCTCCACAAGTTTCAGAGTGCTGTGATGCATCTAGGTAATTCCTTATTTGGGAGATTTAAAAAAAAAAAAGATTTAAAACCAGGCAAATAACAGTTGGAGTTCTATCCGTATATATGATTAATACAGGCAACTATTAGGCCACTCTCAAGTCCATTAGATTTTGAATGAGAGAGTCTTAACCCCCTTAGTGTTTATTTCTGTTTCTTCTGTTTTATTTTGGTTTTGCTTTCCCTAATGAGGAAACTGAGAAGCAGAGAGGTATAGTGTGTTATCCTATGTATTAGAAAGAAGGTCTGAACTCAGTATGTCCATTTATAAATCTGATGTTCCTTCATAATGCTGTGTTTAAATCTAAATACAAGAATCCTGCCATTCAATACTAAAATTGAAAAGATGTGAGAAGACATTCTCTGACTTGTGTTATCCATAGTCCTCTCCATTTATTTTCCTGGATCACATTTCCAGCAATCCAATATTCAGCTTCAAGGAATGGATATTATCAGGGCCAGAACTCAACACAAAATTAAAGTGCACTCTTTAAACACACTTTCCCTTCTTTTTCACATTGTGGTACCTATAAGAACAAAATGGCTTAAAAAAAGGAAAGACAGGTGGAGAAACAAAAATGTCTACATATATCTGACAGGTTATTTACCATAGCGACTAGCTGTGACATAAGGAAAATAGAAGTAGAGATAGCAAGAAATTCACTGGAGAGAAAATAGAAGAAAGAAGAAAGAAAAAAGCCATATATCTATACAAAAGTGAGTACTATAGAAAGTGAATTAGAGATTTTATCATCATGTAGCAAATGTGAATTTGTACATATCTTGGGACTTTGGCGAGATGGAGTTCATGACAAAAATATGTCTCTGGAAGGGTATAACAAACTCAAAAGCAATTCCAAAGATAAAAATGGGAGGAACAGAACTATATATTAGAAAAATAGAAGTATGTGAGAAAATCTTTGGAGCTGTTAGAGGAAGTGTGGAAGAGAACATTTGACGAAGGATAAAGCAAGGTAGAAACAGAAGTGACATTGTAGCACACTAGACCATCTATACAAGAAAGGACATGGTTGAAGAGTTTAGGAAACAAATAATAGGTCCTATATGGAGACGTGTCTTTGCAGTGATAGGAGACTTCAATTATTTATTTATAATTTATACTTATTTCTATATCTAACTGAGAAATTATAGTTTATAATTTTGTCATAATGATATGTATATCTTTTATATATATACTACATCTTTTAAATTTAAATTTAACTTATCAAATTTATAAAAAAATTTAACTTATAAAAACTTAAAAAAATAAAATTTAAAATAACTACATCTTTTAAAATTTGGAAATCATGAGGGAACTCCCATTGTGGACTGGATTATTACCAATAAATAAGAATTCATGGTCAAAGCAAAAATAATAGATGTCGTGGAGGAAAGTGAAGAATCTATCTTAGAATTTTATTTTTATTTAAACCCTTACCTTCCATCTTGGAGTCAATACTGTGTATTGGCTCCAAGGCAGAAGAGTGGTAAGGACTAGGCAATGGGGGTCAAGGTACTTGCCCAGGGTCACACAGCTGGGAAGTGTCTGAGGCTAGATTTGAACCTAGAACCTCCCATCTCTAGGCCTGACTCTCAATCCACTGAGCCACCCAGCTGCCCCCTATCTTAGGATTTTTTTTAAAAACCCTTACCTTCCGTCTTGGAGTCAATACTGTGTATTGGCTCCAAGGTAGAAGAGTGGTAAGGGCTAGGCAATGGGGGTCAAGTGACTTGCCCAGGGTCACACAGCTGGGAAGTGTCTGAGGCCAGATTTGAACCTAGGACCTCCCATCTCTAGGCCTGACTCTCAATCCACTGAGCTGCCCCCTATCTTAGCATTTTTGATGCAGGAAACAAAAGAAGGCATGCACCCATGAATTTTGGGAAATTAATTTCAAAAATTTAGGGAAAGAATAGGACCTCATATTCTAAGTTTCCACAGAATAAAAACCTCTGTAGGAAGAAGAAATCCTCAACAATGTCATTATGAATATCCAAAGAGAAACAATCTCAGTAATAAATAAATGTGAGAGTTGTATAATGAGACTAGAATCCATTAACCAAAATTAAAATTTAAAAGATATGTATGGGTGATTTTTGTAAGGGCTGAAAATGGAGAATTTGAAATCAAGCATATAAATATTGATTTTGTCTGCCAGCTAATAAAGATTTATTCAGCACCTACTATGTGTCAAGCACTATATTGAGCATTGAGGATACAACAAAAGTAAAAAAAAAAGAAGTTCTTGCCCTGAAGGAATTAATAATTTTATTATTGAAAAAACTGGGAATATATAGCATATAGAGAGAAAAATGACATCTAAAGAGATCAATACCTCTCCCTTCAAAACTGAAGGGCTGTCATGTGGAGGACAGATCATTTTTCTTCCCTCTTCCCCATAGAAGATAACTAGATGCAATTAGTAGATAAAACAAATGGTCAAAATTAGGTTTGGTGTCAAAAAACAAATAAAACCATTTCCTAGCAACTAGAATTATCCAAAAGAAGAATGCACTGTCTCAAAAAAAAATGGAGAGTTTTATTTTTATTTTTGGACATCTGCAAGCAGAAAGTAGACTACCCACTATTTGTCCAGTATGTCATAGTTGGAATTCCTTTTATACATAGGTTGGGCAGTTCTCTGAGTTTTCTCCCACTCCCAAATTCTGTGATACTGTAATGATTAAGTCAGAAGGATGGACTCAACAATAGGAGCAGCCCTTCCTTTACATTATATGAGTAGAACACTCTTTCAAGAACTTTTTGCAAGTGTTTGATTGCCTTTAACTTCTTTAAAGATAGGGGATGAGGGGAAGTTTCCCATATCACTAAATTACTTACATCAAGAACCCATCACGATATGTTTCTTTATATTGAGAGGAAGCTGCAGGTCCCTGGCTACCTCCTTTTGCCTTTATTTCCTCTTACAGTTATAGGTGAACAACTAGCAATCCTCAGAATGAACCTTTCCAGTCTAGGTAGTTCTCTAATGAAGTGAGAGTTTCTCAGTCTGAGCCTGGTGCTTGCCAGAGAATAGTAATAGATATCCTTTACAGCCCACTTCTTTAAGGAGAAGAGCACCATTGACAGAAGAATGAGCTGTAGTTGAAGGACTTATTTCATGTGCCATCTGGGTACACTACTAATCCTCCATGATAGTTGCCATGAGTTGCTCAATAATGTAGGCACAAATTGAATCTAAAATATCTTTTCAGTAGACTGACAAAGACATTTCAGGGCACATAATGAATGCAATGGGCCGAGTGATTTGTTTCCATTCTTAGTTGAGGGGAACCTTCAAACATAGGTAGTTTTTATGATAGAAGAAATAAAATAAGAACTCATATCTCCATATTTAGATTCTACTTTGAATGTCTTTATGGAAGGGGACATAACTACCTTCTAGACAAGTATAATCTACACACACACACACACACACAAACGTCAATATGTTTTGCTTTAGAGATTGCCCTTCATCTTCATTCCAACATACAGAAAGAGCCAGAGAGATGTCAGAACCCTCAGGAAGGACTTAGTAGCACATGAGCCTACAGCTCTATTTTGAGTTCAATTATAGAAAACAAAACAAATACCAGTTAATGCCAACTCCTCCCCCCTAATGCAAATAAACAAACAAAAGCAAACACAAAGCCAGATGTGGCTTTTTTCAAATAGTCACTGCCTAATTAGCTTTATCTTGTCTTTGGATAGTGTGGAAAACGCTAAAAGAAAAACTGTATCCATTGATCCGTTTTTAAAGCTTTATTAAAGAAAAGGCAACCAGAGTTTCCCACAGCTGAAATTAACTCACCACTTTCACTACTCTTATACCCATTCATCACTCTCATTCATAAAAGAGCTAGAGCCCTCCCAGGTGCAGGACTGGTCCTTATATAGACCAATCCTGTGCCTGGAAGTGGAGGGTGTGGTTTCTCCCTAGCACAGGATTGGTCCACTCCAGACTAATCCCATGTCAGGAAATAGGGGGCGTGGTCCCTCTCCCCAGCATGGGACTGGTCCATTCCATTCAGGACTAATTCCATGCCAGGAAGTAGGAGGGAGAAACCCCTTAGGAATGCTGGGAAATGCAGTCCCCAGCAAGTATTCAGTTTAAATGAAATTCAGAAATAAATTCTCTACAAGAGAAAAATATGGTGAATTTGGATTTTGACAAAACCTGGCATGATATTATCATGAAAATAATGGACTAGGCTAGACCAGAGCTGACAAAATCTCTTGCACTAATACTTTGTTGCCAGTATTAGATTAAATTATAATTGGGAACTATTTAACAAATTTAAGTAAATATAAAACAACATAAAAAATGGTAATTTGGTTTTTTTTGTTCTATTTCAGTACATGGCCATCAAGTATCTATTTCTATTAGAGTTTGAAATCACTTGGCTATATGCTAATGCAATATATATATATACATATATATTTAAATTAATATGGCCCATTTTTTATTGGAATGGTAGAATCAAATATACTCATTTTTTAAAAATGTGATTTAATTTGATTCAATTTAATTTGTGTGGATGCAATATGTATATTTTGAACTGACTAAATGACCATACTCAAAGTGATTTATGACCCAGCATCAACTTGGAAGGAGGTCTCTAGTGGAGTTCCCTAGGGGTATGTGCTTAGATATATACTGATTAACATCTTAATGAACAACTTAGATAATGGCATAAGTGACCTGGTTATGTTTGCAAGTGTCAAACAGGTAGGAAGGATGGGTCTGTACATTATTGTCTAGTACAATTAAGTCTGGAGATGAACTTGATCTTGATCTTGATAATTTTTTAAAAAATGAATTGAATGGATAAGACAAAATTCAATAGGGATAAGAATAAAATATTACCTTCGAGTTTTTTTAAAAATCAGTTTCACAAGTATAAAATGAAGAATGGATAGATGACAAGCTAATAGATTTCTTGAAAAAACCTGGGGCTTTTAGCGTACTGGAAGCTCAATATGAGTTAATAGTGTAATACCATAAAATGTAGCAATCTTGGGCTGCATTTAGAGAGTTATGGAAGAAGAAATAACAAAGAACCGTGGATAGAAGCTAGAGAGAGGTACATTTAGGCTTCCTATTAGGAGAAAAACATTACCTGCTAACAGTTAAAGAAATTCAAAAGCTCAAGGCTACTCATAGAAACTTTCTAAGTATGGTTCCTAATTTATGAAATAAGAAGTTGAGACTAAATGAACTTTAATGTTTATTCTAGTTTTCCTATAGGAAAATCTACAGGCCACAGTAGATGTATAGCTGGACCTAGATTCCAGAATACTTGTTTTCAAATCCAGCTTCTCCATCACTAGCTCTGTGACTGAGGTCAAAGTATTTGACTTCTATCTGCTTCTGTTTCCTTATCTGTAAAATGGACATAATTATAACACCCCACCATTAAAGTTGAAGTAAAGATAAAATGACACATGTATGAAATGCTTTGCAAAATTTAAAGGATTATATAAATAGTAGCTACATTTTCAGTTCATGTTCAACAATAACAAAAATTATTTGTGATAGTAGTGAATGGAAATCAGAATAACAAGTTCCATTCTATCAGGAGAGTTCCATATTAAGCAAGGAATGTGAGCAGATTAAAATAGGTTCTATGGTATTTTTTTTCTTTTTTTGTTTAAAACTCTTACCTTCTGTCTTAAAATTGATATAAAGTATTGATTGTAAGGCAGAGGAGCAGAGAGGGCTAGGCAATTGGGGTTAAATGACATGCTCAGTGTCACATAAGCAGGAAGTGTTTGAAATAGGATTAAAACCTGGATCCTTCCAATTCCAAGCTTGACACTTGATCCACTGTGTAGCCTATCTGCCTCATATTGAATTTTATTTATATTTATTTGATTAGTATAGCCAAAAAAATCTATCACATGATAGTCATTCTACTAAGGATGAGCTTTTACAAATGTAACTGGATTAATAGGTTGGATGGTACTAATAAGCCTCATAATTAAGAGCTAGAAGGAACTTTAGAGATTATTTCATCAAAGTCCTTCATTTTATAAAAATGGGACCCGAGTTCCAGAGATGAGAAGGGACTTTTCAAAGAACAGACAGTAAATGGAAGAGCTGGGAATTCAAACATAGAACTTCTATCTATTGTTTAATCACTCTATCACCCAGGATTCTGGCAGTACTATTCTTAAAGCTTTTCTAGTTTAAAATGGTTGTCTGAATATATACTATACTGACAGTAAAAAAGACAGGAAGGAAGGGGAAAAGGAAGGAAGGAAGGAAGGAAAGAAGGAAGGAAGGAAGGAAGGAAGGAAGGAAGGAAGGAAGGAAGGAAGGAAGGAAGGAAGGAAGGAAGGAAGGAAGGAAGGAAGGAAAGAAGGAAGGAAAGAAGGAAGGAAGGAAGGAAGGAAGGAAGGAAGGAAGGAAGGAAGGAAGGAAGGAAGGAAGGAAGGAAGGAAGGAAGGAAGGAAGGAAGGAAGGAAGGAAGGAAGGAAGGAAGGAAGGAAAGAAGGAAGGAAGGAAGGAAGGAAGGAAGGAAGGAAGGAAGGAAGGAAAGAAGGAAGGAAGGAAGGAAGGAAGGAAGGAAGGAAGGAAGGAAGGAAGGAAGGAAGGAAGGAAGGAAGGAAGGAAGGAAGGAAGGAAGGAAGGAAAGAAGGAAGGAAGGAAGGAAGGAAGGAAGGAAGGAAGGAAGGAAGGAAGGAAGGAAGGAAGGAAGGAAGGAAGGAAGGAAGGAAGGAAGGAAGGAAGGAAGGAAGGAAGGAAGGAAGGAAGGAAAGAAGGAAGGAAGGAAAGAAGGAAGGAAGGAAGGAAGGAAGGAAGGAAGGAAGGAAGGAAGGAAGGAAGGAAGGAAGGAAGGAAGGAAGGAAGGAAGGAAGGAAGGAAGGAAGGAAGGAAGGAAGGAAGGAATGGAGAGAAGGAGGAAGGAAGGAAAGAAGGGAGGGAGGATTAGAGGGAGGAAGGAAGAAAGGATGGAAGGAAGGAAGGAAGGAAGGAACGAATGAACGAATGAAGGAACGAATGGAGGAAGGAAGTGTTACAAGGGAATCACTTTAAAGACTGATATATATTAATTTAAGGTCGCCAAGGAATTCAGCTATGTAATTCCTAAATGAAAACTCAAGTCAGCAGTAAATCTTTTATGGAGTTTAATTACAATAGGAGTAAGAAAGGAATTAGAGATAGAGAGAGAGAAAAAAGGAGAGAAGGGAATAGGGCTTAAATACCCCTTCTGTTTAGGCTGGGCCAAAAGGCCCAAGCCCTTAGATAGCTGGGGCAAAGAAAAGAGATCAGTCCCTATTACTCACGTGACCAAAATGGAGAAACAGTCTCAGAGGCCCCCACCTTCAGCTTCCTTCAGAGCAAGCTTCTCAGAGCACACTGCAACCACTCAGACCAACTCCTCCACCCCCTCGAGTCTTCAGACCCCCCTCATCTTTAAGGAAAACCATCCAAGTTGCCTCCCCTCAGTTCTCACATCTACCAATCACTGTCCATCAATTTCCCTGTGCCAATGGAGGCTCTAGCTTAACCCAGGACCACCCAGAGGCTTTGCACATGTCTGTTGAAGGTCATATTTTCAAATGATTAAATCTTTGATCCTTTGCTACAGCCCTTTCTAAATCCTGTTAACCTGAATAGGGTAGAGATTGGAATAATTAAATTTTGATCTAGGCTGCAGCCCTTACTCAATCCTATTAGGACTGAATAGGGTGGAGATTGATTCCAAGTATCTCCATTGTATCAATTCTAAAATCAATCATGACTCAAAGAAATTCCTGTTCTATGCTTAAGCATAGGTCAAAGCCCTTTCCATTGTTCAGCAAAAGGTTTCTGTCCTAAAGTAATCTTAAGAAGGTAGAAGAAGGAACCTCCCATGCCAATGGGGTTCACATTCCAATAGTCAAGACCCACTATCAATAGGAAATTTTTCAAGTATGAAATTTCCCAATGGTGAAATTTCCAACATTTATAAGTCTAAGAAATTTTGAGGTTTACAGAAGGAAGGAGTAAAGCAGGAATATCATTTATTTAGTATTAAATATGTATTAAGTACCATGGAAAATATATGGAAAAATGTCATTTTCTTAGCACTATGAGAAAAAAAAAAAGACAGTCCCTGCCCTCAGAGAGATTATATGCTAATAGAGACAGCAGATATAGAGTTAGCTAGGAAGTGGTGACTTCATTTCAGAAAACATTATGGATGATAAATAAGTGTAGCCAAGGAGCAACTGATTGATAGATTCTTTCTAGGAATAGTTACATTGATTGAAGAAGGCAAAACTACTATTACTCCAGGTACCATCAGAAGACTTTCTTGGCAGTTATATTAAGGTCCTTAAAAAGTCAGTTCATCAGAAAGATATTTCTCTCAGTAAATCTGTACAGTAATATTGCTTAATTAATTAGAGAAAGACAGGGCACAATTTCCAATGGATCATGTTTTCCAACATGTTTCAATGATAGCTCAAAACAATATTCATTATGTGATATGGCAGATAGCAAAGTGCCATTTGTCTTCCAATGTACTCATGCATTACCACATTTTGAAATTAAGTTAAGGGGTGGCTTTTGCCCAGGGCAAGAAGTGTATCTTTAGCTTGATGTATTGAAAGGCATCAATCTTGAGTGATTGTTCATGGTTATAATGAAGCATATTTGACATTTTGTATGTTTCTACTATTAAAAAGTCGGTTGTTTAACTTAACTACATTGAGGATGGTGTTCAGGAAGTCTGCAAAATCACAGGATTGATCTTAGCCCAAGAGTACAATGGTTCCATTCCATGGTCACAGACTGGAGTATTATCCCTTGGCCACTGTCTCATGAATGTGTGTTTCCAATCACAAGAAGACTAGCCAAAAATGTAGTTGTATTACCTCCAACCTATTGCCACTACTAAAAGATCAGGTTGAAGCCAATGAGCGATGGAAGAGAGGACAGTGGACAGGACTGCCTTAATATAAAAGTACTTCATTAACCCTAAAGTTCTCTATAAAAGTGAAATGAATAATAATTTCTGCAGTTCTTCCAAATTTGTTTGGAAAGAAAAGGGACATAACGTCTTGCCTTTTCAAGTGTATATGCATTATTCTGTTGCCACAAACCAATCTCCAACTTTCATGTTTCTTTGATCCCTGAAAGTTTCTCAAATATCATCTCAAATACCATTAACAGAAAGAAAGAAAAAGAAATAGTACAAACCCAACCTCACCTGTTGGATAGGTATGGGCACTATTTGGGAAGAAAACAGGTTAAGCTTTCATAGCAGGTGCTGCATCCACATGGGCTTCCTGTTGTGGGATGCTGAATGAAGTCAGTTACTAGAGTAATAAGGATACCAGCTGTCTGGATTTTAAGAAGGTATCAGTCCACTCCGATTTTCACCAAACAATAACTTTTTTAAATATGGGGCAGGGGATGCTAATATAGTTTGTGAAACCTGGGTACTTTCATTTTCAATTTTTAGATTTTTTCTAACCTTCTTAATACATTGCAACATCCAGTAATTGAATGAACTCAACAGTAGCCAATTTTCTCATTTTTTCCTCTTTGAAAACACTTCTTTATTCTCAGTCTAGCTCCTAGTAGTTAATCAAATAAAGGAATCCATTTGTGCAAATAAAAATGGAAGAGGCTTAGGAAGTTTAAAAAAAATGACTCTTTTTTTTCAATCAACCAACCAATACTTAAATATTTATTAAGGGCTTTTTACATGCCGGCTAAGTGCTAAGTCTTGGAAATACAAATACAGAAGTAAAAAAATCCCTTGCCGTCAAGAAGCTTACATTTTCTATAGTGGGTCAACATGTACACATATAAGTACATCAAGGATTTTAAACATAATACACTATAATTTTTAGAAGATGAAGGAATAATGATTGGGAGGGAAAGGATTAGGAAAACACCTAGACAGGAGATGCTCTTAAATTAAGCTTTATTTTTTTTACACAGTGGTTTTCAAAACCTCCTTAATGTTATTGCCTTCTTTTTCATGATTATCTACAATTCATCCTGCCTATATATTGCTTGTACATAGCTGTTTGCATTTTGTCTCTTCAATTAAACTGTAAACTCCTTGAGAGTAGGGACAATCATTTTCCTTTGTATTCTCAGCACTTAACACAGTGGCTGCTAGCTGACTTGACTTGAAGGAAATTAGGAATTCCAGAGGATCACAACAAAGGGGTTAGGGAGAGAAGTGAATTCCAGGCACAAGAAATAATCTTGTGCAAATACATGGAGGGTGAAGATTGTAAAATTGAGATTTGAACTCTGGACTCCATTCCCCAGGAGTCCTTGCTAGCTCCCAGAATGCCCTCTAATCTCACTGAATTCTCACCTGGGACGAGAACAACATTTTATTTAAAGGGTCTTCCCCGTAGGCGGTTTTTTGGACTTCCATTTTGGGGCAGACATGGCTCTTTTCATAATGTAGGTGAGGTTGTGTCTAGGCCTCTCTGTGGCCTGGACACGTCTTTTCTTATCCTGTATTTTCCTTTAATCCTTAACTTTTAATAAACCTCTAAAGAAATATAATACTCCTTGTAGAGAGAAACTAATTTCCACCTGCCTCAGTCTCCCCTAAATTTTAACTGTTACAAGATGAGTGTTGTTTGTAAGGAACATCAAGAAGACAAAAAAAGAACACACTTCCACCTGAGTGCTTCTACATGAATCTCATCATCTCCAGGGACAAAAGGGACCTCAGGGGCTAGACAGTCTAACCCATTCATTGATTTTTCCTACAAGATTTCCAGCATATGGCTCTTCAGTCGGCTTCAAGGACTCCAGTATGATATAATGTGTTACCTCCATTGCTGTCCAGGAAAGCTATAATGTTAAGAAGTTATTCCTTATAACAAGCTTTAGTTCATTTCTCTGAAGCTTCTGTATATTCGTTGTTCCTAGTTTTATAATCTGGGAGGGCCAAGGGGAAAAAAAAACAACTAAGCCTTCATCCAGGTCTTCAAAAACATAAACTATATCTCATATATTCTCCCCTAACCACAGCAGTTCCATCTCTAGGCTAAATGTCCCCAGTTCCTTTATTCCATCTACATATGGTATATTTCTCCTGACCATCAGAACTTCCTGGAATAATGTAGAAATTACTTTCCCAGTGTATATATCTCAGGCTATTGAGGGGCAATGATTTAGCTTATCTTCATCCCATGCAACTCAGAAGACATATAGCTATTAGTGAAATAAATGATTCAGTTCTCATGGGAAAAGATCAATCTCTCGTATACCGTGGAGTTAATTAACATTTTTATCATGCAGGTTATCCTCCCTTATGCCTGAAATGCTCTCTCCTCATCCCTGTATTGGATGATTGCTTGTTTCCTTCAAGCCACAACTCCGGGACTAATTCCCACAGGAGGTCTATACATAATTACTAGTGCCCATGTCTTAAGATCTTGTTGGCGAACCCATGGCACATGTGCCAGAGCATGCCCTCCCCCTCTCCACACATGCCTGACAATATTTCTCACATGACCTATCCTTCTACCCAGCAGTCCAATGGGAGTGCTACCTCTCTTGCGTGTCTGGGTTAAGGAGGGAAGCTCATATATGGCAGGAGGGTGAAATTTGGGCGCTTGTTCTCTAAATGGTTTGCCATCACTGCCCTAGGTACTGCTTTGGCAATATTTTATATTTAATTTCTCTCTTGTAGAATGTAAGCTAGCTGAGGATGGGATCTTAATAATAACCATAATAATAGTATTCTCTATCACCTTGTACACTGCCTGGATTAGAATTGGTGCTTAAAATACAAGTGTTCAATGAACAAAGATTTAGTTAAATTGATGTTTGTTAAATAGGTTAACATATTCTGCTGTCTGAAACTGATTCAGTCATTAGAAGCATCTCTCTATTTCTATAAATATTTAAAAGAAGTTTCATACTCAAAAAAGATTCATGTTCAGTTCATACTTTGCCATTGTGTTCATCTTTGTGTATAATTAGGAGAGATCAAGAAATACTGACTCAATCATGCCAATTATTAAAAAGCTAACATTTCTTCATCTGAGTCAATACTTGATCATCCCTTTTGATAATGATATATGAATAAGCAAGACTATAAAGTCTCAGAACTAAAATATAAACTGTCTCTCTGTCTCTTCCTTTCTCTGTTTCTCTTTGCCCATCTTTGTCTCCATCTTTCTATCTCTGCCTCTTTGCTTCATCATGTTTCTCTGATTCTAGGAATCAAGACACAAATGTTCATGTATTCCTGTATATTTGTGTGTGTCTGTATAGGTGTACACAAACTCACCTTTACACATACAAAACTGAAACAATTTCCAGCAAGTATATAGTCATGGACTTTAATATACTATTGTCAAAGGATTAGCCTAATTAAACTTAGAGAAGTCTTTCATCAATTTGACTGTGAGGTGATGGATTTCTTTTCCAAGATATCATAACTCAATACTGTCTACCAGGTTAGAGCATGGTTGCGACTTCTGTAGTAGAAAGAGAGGAATCACAAATACAGAATGGTTGATCATTGCCACAGCTAGAAATGGATTCCACACAAAGGCACTGCAGTTAATCAGTCATAAATGAACTTCTCTAAGTCCAAAAGGAACTAATTCAAAGCATCCAGAATTTCAAGACTATCTCAATGGTATTAATTAGTAAATATATAATTACTTGTCTATCTTAAGATCAGGGAATGTTTCTTTCTTTTTTTCACTGTCATCTATCTTACACTTAGCACAGAGTTTGGCACATGATAGGCTTTTCATGAATGCTTGTTAATTGATCATTGTGAAGCTTTTTGGCTTTTTGGTGCAGTAAGAAAAGTAAAGCATTTGGAGACAGGGGATCTGGATTTGAACTTATCTTATGTTTTCAATCTTATCCCTTACTCTTCTCCATATAATCTCTGAGTGTGGTAATACTCAACTTCTTGCTATTCCATGAACAAGAAAATATATCTCCTGACTCCATGATTTTTCACTGGTTCTCTTACATGCCTAAAATTCTCTTTCTAAACATCTCATTGTCTTCATGTGTCAAATAATAGAGTTGCATAAGACTTATTTTTTGGGTGGGGGATTTAACTGTGTATGTGCTTCTATGCCATGGGGAGGCATCTGGCTTCTTTCTAAAATCCCAATTTCTAAAAGAAGCCTTTCCCTCCCCCCCTTAATTCTAGTTCATTCCCTCTATTGTTTGTCTCTAGCTTATTTTGTCTATAGTTTCTATATAATTCTTTGCATTTTGTCTCCCTATTATAATGTGAGATTTTTGAGAGCAGAGATTGGTTTTGCCCTTTAAAAAAACTTTTCTAATCTTAACACTTGACATAGTGTTGGATCCATAGTAGGTGCTAAATAAATGTCTGTTTACTGGTATTATTATTAGCTATTCTCATTAATATTAACATTAAATTTCACAAAATTCCTTCTATATTTTTTCAGAATAATTGCTATCTTACCACATCAACTATATTTTATTTGGGAAGTCAATTTTTAATGTCCAAATGGAAAATTTTATATCATTTCCCCAATAAATTTCCTCTTATTAGATTAAGTCCAATGATTTATACAATACATATTATATATACATACACACACATACACACATTCATTAAGACCAAATAAAGTCATTGGACTTTAATGGAGTCCTCTTGCCCCATTGACATTGAAACATTAATATTTACTCTTTGATTCTGATAATCCAACTGGCTTTGAATCTGAATCTACTGGCATCGAATCTATATCTCAAGTATATGTAACACCTAGTTTCTCCAACTATTTTTCATGACATGATCTCCAGGACAAATGAAAGTTCACTAATTTATCAGAACCCTTTTTAAAATGTGCAGCTGACGCCTGAACAATTTTTACTCACTAGAGAAGAATAGAAAACCAAGTACCTTAATAGCAAGGAACATTGAATCATAAATTCAGATTTGGAAGGCTCAATAAAATTCATCATATGCAGCTCTTTTATTTGACACATGAAGAAACTGAGACAGTTTCATTAGCTTGTTCAGAGTCATTTCCACCTACTGGCATCCCTGGATTCCTTCAGGTTCCATTAAAATTCTCTTATAGGAAACCTTGCCTTTTACAATCTGTGTTTGTTGATTTTCTTCCTATTCGTTCTATATATAAATATACATATATACATATGTGTATACATATATTTATATATAGAGAGAGAGGTTGATATGTTGTCACTCCTATTAGACTATATGTTCCTCAAGGCCAGAGATTTATCCTTTGCTTTCCTTTTTTTATTATCCTCAGCCCTTAAAGGCACAGTATCTGACACATAGTAGGTCTTAATAAATACTTATTGACTGGGTGACTGATCAATATAAGAGGTAAGTGGGAGAAATAATATTTCAGTCCAGGTCTTCAGATTTAAAGCCAGTGTTCTTTCCACTATTTTGTGTGATCTCATTAATATGTCATGTTTATTTCTCTGCCCATGGACGGGCATAGAAACACATACACAGCTGAATTACCAAAAAATAAGATATTTCGATTTAGAGTTGGAAGGAATTTTAGAGGTCATCCTATTCCAACTTCACAATTTTATGAATGAATGAACTGAGGCCATTATTTCTGTTTTTCATAGTTGTTGATGGTGATGGGGTTTTTTTCCCCCTCAATGAATGGATATACGTTTTATGTAAATTCTTCTCATTATGGATTTTCTGAATAATTGGTCATTGTGAAGATACAACTTCTGTTTGCTTTTTATCTCTACCTGTTACAATCTAGTGTTTTCTCAGTTCTTCATCTTACCTTTTCCTTTCAATTTAATATATATGTATATATATATATAAATTCTGAACTTGCTATTAAAATCAATGCAGCTAATTAAACTTCCTTTTTAGCTATTTATATTTAAATAAATAAATTTCATTTTTTCTAGTGACATCAACAATTTCCATTCCTTCCATCCTTGTCTATCCATATTTTGTGTCCTTCCTCATTCATTTTCCCTTTTACATGGCTACTTTTTATCTAGTTTTTTTTTCTCTTTCTACTTGTTTCTGTTTGTTTCACACTGCTTCGCAAAAATATTTCAATATTTCTTCATGTTCCTTATATTTTCAGTCTTACTTGTATTATCATCTTCTATTATATTAGTGTACCACAAATTATTAAACTATTTCCCTATTTTGGGGGCATTTACATTTTCTGTTTTAAATTTTTATTACAAGGGACACTGCTATGAAATCATCAGATAGCTTTTGTTTGTTGATATTAATATCACCTTCAAAAAATATTCCTAATGATGATATTTTAGGTCATTCAGCTAAATTTCTCCTATAGATGAATGGGTGGTGCAATGAAGAGTGCTGGTTCTGGATTAGAAAAATCTAATTCAAGTCTAGCTTCATATATTTCCTAGCAATGTGAAATTTGGTAAGTCACAACTCCTATTTAATTTAATTTACTTCTCACTAATGGAGATAATAGCAAGTACCTCCAAGGGTTGTTGAGGATTAAATTAGATAATAACAAAAGTGCTTATCATAGAGCCTTTTTAGTGTTAAATAATTACAAACTATTATAATTGTATTGAGATGTGACACATTGGTTGGAAAATGACTGTGCATGATGAGCTCTCCTTTGACTTCATTGCAGAATCTTAGTTCTAGTAAGTCTCTTCTTTGGACAGCATGTGGGAGTAGAGATGGTGATTAGTAGTAATGGGAATCACTGGAGACAGCAAAGTGCTGCAATGGATTGAACAGTGGATAAAAATTCATCAGAACCTTAGTTTATACCCCACATCTTATCTACAAAGTATGAGTAATTAACTTTTCTGGGCCTCAGTTTCTTTATCTGTACAATGGGATGATATAAGAATGGACCTTATGGGTGACTGTAAAATGGAAAAGAGTAGCTATATTATTTAAGCAAGAAGAAACTGAGACAGTTTAGTAACTTGTTAGTAAGTTATTTCCACCTACTGGCATCCCTGGATTCATTCAGGTTCCGTTAAAATTCTACCTTTTATAGGAAATATTGACCTTTCCAATCTCTCTGTGCTTATTGATTTTCTTCCTATTCATTATGCATATTAAAATTATTGAAACATGCATTGACAGGGAACCATTAGAGGGCATTTCCATTTTTTTTGGCACAAGAGTCTTGCCAACAAAATAAAATAACTGTGCATGGGAAAGACCAAAGTGGGTGAGTGACCTACTCCCCACCATTCATTACATTATATCCAAAGAATCAGAGTCTCATGATGTAACTGTCTAATTTCTGGGCATATCTTCTATTGCTATCATCTTCTTAAGTCATTTAGAGTCATTCTGATCCTTAGAACAGTTTCTCCAGCAGAACTCTTTTTCCCCTCAGTCACTGGTAGTATTTCCTAAAATGGCTTAAAATGGGTCTTAATAAAAAATCTACGAGGATTAAACTTTTGGTTAGCTTCTCCTTTGCCCCTTATAGTTATAAAAGTATTAATTATCAGAAGTATCATACATGATTGTGATAATACTGATTACTGTCAAGTAGGCACAATTTATACCAATAATGTGGTAAATTTTATAGAATTGAAAACCACTGGAAACCTAGGTTCAAATTACTTCTTTGTTGATGATTAGATGCATGATTTTTGATACAGTAATTTCATTTCTCATTACCTTAGGAAAATCTATCAAGTTATAAATTCTAATTCAGGTCCCAACATGCATATAATTGGTTGGTATTTGTCCTTCATGTCTTGACGGGTTTAAGTGAGGGAGAGCTGCACAAAGACATTGGCTTCACACTTTCTTGCAGAGTCACCAAAATCCAATGGCAAGACAAAAGTCAAGATGATTAATGAGGACTCCTGATGTAATGAATGACCTTGGCATCTTTGACATCTAGCCAAACTCTCACCTTAATGACTATTAGAACAAATTGTTCTCATTTACCCTTTTCACAAGGGGACGTCTTCACATGTCCTAGTTAGGAACTCCTGCTAACTCATTGATGGATTTGAGGACTGTCAGTTACCTGGTGTAACCTACCTGCCAAGACATTTATCTGGGATGTGGTCCCTGTGCATGTTACAGCTTCTTTGAACCACAAATAAGAACTAGGTGGTAGGTGGATACCAAGGAATGAAAAGAAGACTTTAGATAGATAGTCAGATAGACAGACAGATAGACAGACAGACAGACAGATAGATAGATATATGAATAGATGAATAGATAGATACATAGATAGATAGATATATAGATACATACATACATACATATATAGACACATAGATAGATAGACAGAAAAAAAGAGATAGAGAGAGGAGCCAAAATAATGGAGAAGGTACATGGACCCATCTGATATCTACCAAATTATCCTCTTAAAAAGCTATGATATAACACCTCGAAGTGAATTTGGATAAGCAAACTTGCAAAAAGACAAGGAGAAATAGTTTTTCAGTCCAGAACAACTTAAAAAGCTGACAAGAAGGATCTAGTGCACTGGGATGGAGGTGGAGCACAGTATGTCAGGGCAATACTCACCAAGGAAACAGGCCTTGGGATCAGCTAAATCATTAGCTAAGACTCCCAAAACACTCAGGAAGGGCAGAAGGGTCAGGCAAATTGCTCATAAAGAGATTTGCTCTCTCTGAGTGCAAGACCTTCATTGTACTGCACATCCTTAAAACTAGGTTGAAGTCCTGGGGAGCAATTGTAGGGTGAGAAGGAGCATTAATATATACCAGCACTTGTAGTCACAAGGGAGCTGGGGACCCTGGTCACAGTGCCAAAGTGGGAAAGAGTGCTTAGAGTTATTCACAGGCCATATCCCAGACCTAGAAAGTATTAAACACAACAGTCTTACATTAGACCACCTTGAAAGACCTAGAGGCAGACAGATCCTCACTGTCATCTCTAAAGGTAGCTGTACAAAGAACCTGAATCTTGGAATAGTGCTCCCTTCACCATGGTTACAGAGTCCAAGTTTAGCAGTTTTTTTTAAACTAAAAGAAAAGAAAAAGGCTGAAAGATGAATAAACAACAAAAAAGAAACTTGATATAGAAAGTTATTTTGGTAATGGGGTAGACTCAAATTCAGAAGAGAACAACAAAGTCGCAACTGCTATATCCAAAGACCTCAAGAAAAATATGAATTGTTTTCAAGTCCAAAAATATTTAGTGGAAGAGCTCAAAAAGTATTTTAAAAATCAAATCAGAGAGGTAGAAGAAATATTGGAATAAGAAATGAGGGTGATAGAGGAAAATAATGAAAAAAGAGTCAACAGCTTGGTAAAAGAGGCACAAGATTCGTTGAAGAAAATAATAATTTAAAAAACACAATAGGTCAATTAGTAAACAGGACACACAAATCCAAAAAAGAGTAGAACTTCCAAAAAAGCAGAATTATTCAAATGGAAAAAGATATACAATAATTCATTGAAGAGAAAAACTTCTTGAAAGACAGAACTGGACCTTTTTAAAAAGTGGTACAAAATTTCACTGAAGTAAAGAACTCTTTACATAGTAGAAATTGACAAATGGAAAAGAAAGTACAAGAGCTTACTCAAAATCATTAAATGTCTTAAAATTAGATTTTAGTAAATAGAAACTAATGACTCCATGAGATATCAAGAAAGAATCAAAGACAAAAGAATAAAAAATAGAAAAATGTGTAATATCTCATGGGAAAAGCAATTAACCAAGAAAAAAAATCAGGAAAGATAATTTAAGAATTATTAGACCACTTGAAAGTCATGATCAAAAAAGAAAAAAGAGAGAGAGCTTAGATATCATCTTTCAAGAAATCATCTAGGTAAACTGCCCTGGTATTCTAGAACCAGAGGACAAATTAGAAATTGAAAGAATCTATTGATCACTTACTGAAAGAGATCTCAAAAGGATAACTCCCAGGAATATTATAACCAAATTCCAAAACTCCCACATCAAGGAGAAAATATTACAATCAGCCAAAAAGAAAATTCAAATATCATGATGCCACAATCAGGTTAACAGAAGTTTGAGCAACTTTATATTAAAGTATTAGAGGGCCTGGAATATGATATTCTAGAGGACAAAAGAGCTTGGACTTCAACAAAGAATCACTTATACAGCAAAATTGAACTTAATCCTTCAGGGGGGGAAAAGGGTATTCAATGAAATAGAGGATTTTTTCAAATTCCTGATGAAAAGACCATAGCTGAATGGAAAATCTGACTTTCAACTACAAGACTCAAGAGAATCATGAAAAAGATAAACAGGAAAGAGAAATCAAAAGACATTCAATAAGGTTAAACTTTGTTTTTCCCTACACTGGAAGAAAATTCTTGTGATGCCAAAGAATTTTGTCAATAATAGGGCAATACGGTATCTATCTATCTATCTATATACATAATTATATATATATATATATATATATATATAGAGAGAGAGAGAGAGAGAGAAGGAGTCTGTGAATTAAACATGATGAGATGACATAAAAATATAAAATTAAGGCAAATAAAGCTGACTGACTGCAAGGAGGAAAGGAAAAAAATAAAATGGGGTAAATTATTGCACATAAAAAGGTATGAAAAAGTTTTTGCAGTGGATAGGAAGATTTCTGAGGTGGGGTGGAGAGCATGTGAACCTTATTCTCATCATAACTGGTTCAATGAGGGAGAAACAAACACAATCAATTGAGTATGGAGAAATCTACCTTACCCTGCCTTAAAGTTAGAGTAGAAAGGGTTAAGAGAAGGGGGTGGGGCTCATAGAAAAGGGGACAAATTGGGGGAGGTGGAAATCAGAAACTAAACAGGGGTAAATAGAATGGAAAGTTATATAGTAATAATAATGGTGCAGAACATTTTTACAATACTCTAATAAATGCTCCATTTCACTTGGAGAAATAAGTTGAACATACAAGAATACAAATCATTATCCAATTGATAAATAGTCAAAGGATATGAATGGTCAGAGTTCTCAAAGTATTTAAAGCTCTCTATAGTTAAGCAAAAAATGCTTTAAATAAATTATTATTTAGAGAAATGCAAATTAAAACAACTCTGAGATACCACCCCACACCTTTCAGACTGGCTATTGTGACATAAAAGGAAGATTATATAACTTAGAGCTGATATGGGAAAGCCAAGACATGAATGTATTGTTGGGGTATCTGCGAAATGACAATCATTCAGGAGAGCAATTTGAACCTATACCCAAAGGGCTCTATAAAAACCTTTAACCCAGAAATTCTATTTCTAGATTTATATCACAAAGAGATGGGGGGAAAGTGAGGGAAGGATCTTTATGTACATAAATGTTTAGAGCTGCTCTTTTTTGGGTGGCAAAGATTTGGAAAGTGAGGAGAGACCCATCAATTGGGAAATAGTTGAGTAAGTTATAGTGTATGATTGTAACAGAATATTATTGTGCTGTAAGAAATAATAAACAGAAGGAGCTCAGAAAAACCTGGAAAGGCTTACACAAACTGAAGCATAATAAAATAAGCAAATGAGAAGAATATTGAACAGTGATAGTGTGAATCTTAAAACTACTCAGACTCTACTTTAGAAGATTTGATTAAGCTATTCCCCATTTTTAAAAATGGAGGTACTTGATCAGGAATGTATTGAGAACTTTTAAAATTACTCCACCCTACTCACACAGTGACTTAGGGGAAGATAAAGTTATAACCCCTGATTGAACAATGAAAGTCTCCAACTCATACCTTATAGTAAAGCTAGAACCTTAAGCTAGGTCTATTTTTAGATCTAATACAAAAGTGTGCTAAGTACCTATGTAGTTAAATTAGTACCTAAAAGGTCAAGCAACTTACAAAAGGCTGAGCTTAACAAAGAGGTGTGAAGTGCTCAGAGGATTTAATCTAACTAGAAAAGGTGAGAACCAAAGAAGATGAGAACTAAGAATGGGCAGTCCTGAGAAAAACAGTCTACTGTGATTGGTAGACATGGAAATTTAGGGGAGGTGATATAAGAGAAAATTTCTTTAAGAGGAAGGGGGGAAAGGTAATTTAGTAGTTGGTGTTTGAAGTTGGGGTTGGAGTTGGAGTTCTGAGTTGAAGTGAGGATCTTTTGAATTGAGTTTACAATTGAATTCAGTTTGGAGGCTAATTTCAGTTCAGAGTGAAATAGCTAGCTTGGAGATGATCTTGTGGTGAGTGATAAAGACTGACTCACTCTCCCTTAGGCTCAGACCTAGGCCATTTTGGCCTAGGCTCTTTTCTACTGCTTGGCTTCTCTCTCTCTCTCTCTCTCTCTCTCTCTCTCTCTCTCTCTCTCTCTCTCTCTCTCTCTCTCTCTCTCTCTCTCTCTCTCTCTCTCCTTCCCTTAATTGCTTCATTTCTATTAATTAAAATCTCCATAAATCCCAGCTGACTTGGGTATTTTCATGTTTCAGAATTTTCCCATTGCTACCACTTATTTTAGATTTTAAGTCAAAACACTAAAAATTATCCTTATGGTTTTGGTCAAAACCTTTACAGTTTGGCATTTACAGTTTTTAACATTCACAACAGGAATAATTTACAAAACAACTGAAAATAACAATTACTTTCAGTAAAACAAATATCCAAAACTATCCCAAAGAAATTGTATTAAAAAAAGAATACTATCTACTTACAGAGAAAAAGAACTGAGTCTGAATCCAGACCAATGTAAACTTTTTTATTTTCTTATTTTTTTCTATTTGAATTTCCTTCCCCCAAAAAATTAATATGTAAAAATGTTTTAAATGATGCACATGTAGAATCCTTGTGAGACTGCTTTCTATTTCAAGGATTTGAGGGGTTGGGGCGGGGGAACTTAACATTATTTGAAAAAAGTTGGAAACTTTTTTCGTGTAATTGGGCATAGGGATATCTTGGTAGAGACAGATAGACAGAAAGATAGGTAGATAGATAGATAGATAGATAGATAGATAGATAGATAGATAGATAGATAGATAGATGGATTGATGGATAGACAGACAGACAGATAGATAGATAGAAGATAGATAGATAGATAGATAGATAGATAGATAGATAGATAGACAGATAGATAGATAGATAGATAGATAGATAGACAGACAGACAGACAGACGGACGGATGGACGGACAGATAGATAGATAGATAGATAGATAGATAGATAGATAGATAGATAGATAGAAAGAAAGAAAGAAAAACAGGTGGACAGAGATAGATAGATAGATATTAGCAAATATTTATAAATATACATCTTGTATATTTATTGGTTTGTATGTATATCCCTTCTAACTTTCTTTTCTTTGCTCCTTCCTTTCTTCACTCTCTCCTTCCCTTTCTTTCTACTTCCCTCCCTTCCTCTCCCCCTCTCCCTTCCTTCCTTCCTCATTGGATATAAGCTTCTTTCCAGCAAGAATCATTTCATTCTTTACATTTTTATACTGGTTCACTATT
The DNA here is from genome assembly GCF_027887165.1 of Monodelphis domestica. NCBI lineage: Eukaryota > Metazoa > Chordata > Mammalia > Didelphimorphia > Didelphidae > Monodelphis > Monodelphis domestica. The sequence continues at coordinate 407,329,571 of NC_077230.1, read as the reverse complement.
AGAGTGCCCAGTACATAATAGATGTTTAAATGCTTGTAGATATTTGGATTGATTGATTGTTTTAGTTTTTCATGAATTTAGTATTAATAAAGTCTGTTTTTTTATCACACATTTTATATATTTTTCTAAAGAAATCAATTCATCAATCAATATTTATTAACTGTATACAAGGTGACAAGATCTTTGCTAAAATTTGCAGATATAAGCCAAAAAAGAAGCAGAGTCCTTAACAATTTTATGTTCTATCTGGGAGAAAACACTTATTAAATACATAACAAATACATAAATTCCAGATAAGTTTTAGTGGGGAGAGGGCATTAATAGCTAGGGAGTTCAAGAATGCCTTTACACATATAAAAAATTGACATGAGCTGAGCTATGAATAAACTTGGGATTGTAAAAGACAGAGGTGAATTAATTCCTTAAAGTCTCATGCTTTAAGACTATGCTTGTCTAACCTAGTTTTTTTTTCTAATCTTTGTCTTATCTCACTTGTTAATATATTTTTTTCTTTTGGTGTCATTTCTCTTTTCTCATGTAGCATATTTGAGACTAAAGTTTCAGAGCCGAAGTATGACAACTCTACTGTCTTTGATAATGAAAAGCTATAAATAAATATGTATATATGTAAATATATATATACACACACCTATAAATACAGATATATGTGTATAACATATGCATATGTATTACATATATGTGTACACATAGATAGATGCATATGTACATAGATAGATATAACTGATCTTTTTCCATTTTTCAACTTTTGTTGTACTCGTTTTAGTTTTATATGACATCTCCTTAAGATGACTAGGGTTCATTGCTTCTTTTGCCAAAAATTCTTTTAACATGTTTGTTTTGTTTTCCCCTCTTCTTCTGCTTCTTACTGTCTTATGAAATGATATTATTTTGGAATCTTTGACTATCCTTTTCTAAAAGATCTTCCAAAGAAATTCATATATTCTAAACCACTTATGCCCTATGCTGACATGTCTGTCAGCTTGACAAAGTGATCTGTTGACTCCTGAGGAAAGTTCTTAGGGCTCTTTTTTTCTAAGTTGATTTACATTGGTTGTACATATTTTAGAAATTGTTGTATTTGATATCAATGTCTATTCCACCAGGTATTTCCCATTTTTTCAGAATCAATAGTTTTGCATATATAAGGCAAATATGTGCCATAGATATAAAAAGTATAAATGTACATATAAATATACATATTCACATATTTCATTTTAATTCTCTTATGGTTTTGTATTTATTCTGATATTTGTTCTTTTTAAAAAATAGCAGTTTACTTGTACATAGGTATTTGATTAAGAAAAAAAACAACTCCTATATCAATAATATGTCATTTTCTGCCTGTTAAAATATAATCAGTTTTTGTTATGCCATTTAACAAGTGTTTTGTATGATTAATGACTCGTGGTTCTTTTCCCAAAGAAAGTATTATGTACATATCATTTCTGTACATATCTTTAAAATATGTTTTGCTTTCCTGACCATCCTAACAACTTTGCATTGGAATACATTCCTTTAATTTAGAGAGTGGGCTGATCACTCTGCATTTCTCTCTTTTTTCAGTGAAATAGATATTGGCTAAGAAACTGCAGTTATTTCCATATTTTCATGGTGTACTTTTTGCAAACATTTATCATTAATACTGCCAGATTGCTTGACCAATTGTTCCATAAAATAAAGTGTTTGGTTGCCTCCGGACACATGATAGAACAGCTCTGCCAACTCCTTTATTTACCTCACCAAAGAAAACCTATGAATCAGCCTTTATTTAGTTGCAACTCATTTTTTTTCTCCTTCTAGTTCCATTTATAGTAAGAATGTCATAATTGATGAAGTCTTATTCCTTCAGTTTTGTCTCCTCATTAGTCATTGGAGAAGGATCTTTCATACTGAGAGGACTAACAGCTAACTTAACAATAGACATTTTAGAATCATGTGATTACTAATACTCTCTCTGCACCTTGTTCTATCACTGTCTCCCCAAACCTAATTGGGGGCTGCATAGAACTGAGCACAATTTTGGAATTTTCTCTGTTTTATGTTTTGTCATGGCCAACAATTTATTACCAAGTAGATAGACAGCAGGTAATAAGCTTCTCTGTACATAACTAGGCTTTCTTCCCCCTCAGAAATCATATCGTTATGAGGTTCAAAGGTAAATAGAATGATAAGAAGAAAAAACTGGTCAATCTAAAATGGACTCAGCACAAGAGGGCTAGGCACCCTAGATCAGGGAGTGTTGGAGCCAGTTAAAACTGTGCTTGAGAGCTAATTGTTAAATTCTCTGTGTGAGCAGTTACATCTTGGAAATTGGCAGAATTTGATTTATTGTTCCGTTGATTGTCTAGCCAGAAGCATGAAACTCAAATAAAAATGGGACATTAAACCATACATAAAGATCTTTGAGGTCCACATATTGACTTGGAAACCACATATATCACTGTGTGCTTGACACTTTTGGTCTTGACTTAAGAAAGATATGGAGAATTAATATTATAAATAAATAGAAAATAAATAATGCTTATAAAACTTTGAAAAATGTCCTTTTTTTGGAAGAAGGGGTCAGTTGTTACATATTTACCAGTATATTTCCTGACTATTTCACAGGACAAAAAGGAAGTGGGCCACTCAGTGGCTAAGCCTCTGAACATAAATGATCTTTGAAAGATGATGAAGAACAAGAAATGGTACTGGAAGAACTGGATGTGGGTAAGTGAAAAAAGAAAAGTGGGGAAAAATAGAATCTTCAAAGTCTAGGTCAGTAAGCTTGACTTCATTTCGTAGCAACATTCCAGAGGTAAATGATTACCATGTTATCCTATTAGATCCAGTTCTTGTAAACATTTTTAAAGTTTTATGTACAGTATGCAGATATATTATTTATGAATGTTTAAATATATAATTTCTGATAATCTATGTGTCATGATAGACACAAAGCACTTCTATTTGAATAAAGTGTTTGTATTATAAATCATATTTACTTTTCATCATTATATATAATAGTTTAAATATTATATCATGTTTTCCAGATATGTAGACCAGCAAAAGTTAAGACTGGCAGTAATTTTGATATTATATGTTTTAAGTATTTTATTTAATTTTTAATTTTTAAATTTTATTTAATTGATTAATTAAGAAAAATTTTCCATGGTTACATGATTCATGTTCTTTCCCTCCCCTTGTTTTAAGCATTTTAGATGATCTTTATGAAACTAAAGAAAAAACTTAAACATGGACAAGCTGCTTAAAGGAAATAGATAATGTTTACATAGTCTTATATGAGTAAAGAGTTATATATGCCATATATCAACTTTGCCTAATTATTTTCCAGTACCAATCATCTACGAATAATTTTCCTAATCAGTAAGTATCTAGGACAGAAACTTCCTCTTGATTGGACAAGGACCCTTCCATCTAGGGCTTTTTAGAGGAGAAAACTTAAGAGAGCACTGGATTGGAATCAAGAAGATCTGAGTTCAAATGTGACCCTAGACACTTCCAGGTTTTGTGATCCTGACCAAATTAATTTTAAAAAAGAACTTCAATATATCTCAATTTCTTCAATTCTAAAATAGGGATAATTTTTTATTCCATTGCTGTGGTAAAGATAAAGTGAGATAATATTTATAAAGCACTTTGCAAACCTCAAATTGCTATATAAAAGGTTGATTAGTACTAGTATTAGTAGAATTATCTTCAATTATTTGAATGACTATCATTTAGAAGTGACAGGCAATAATCTCTCATCCAAGAAATATTTATTCTTCATCTACTATTCCAGACACTAGCACTAAGATACAGAGATAATGAATGAAATAATCGTTACTCTCAGGCATGTTATAGTCTATGTTAGTAGAAAACATTTATATACATATATATATATATATATGTGTGTGTGTGTGTGTGTGTGTGTGTATGTATGTGGGTATATGTGTACATATAAAATATATAATAAATATATGTGTGTATATAGCAAATATTAAAAATAATGAATGTAAGATGAATACCAAGGAGTTAAATAGGAGGCAGTTAGGGAGGGATGGCACTAGAACTGAAGTTGCCTTGCCTTGGCAGAGTTGGGAATAATGGATGGAAGCATCAGAGAAGTAATTTAGGGCAATGCCAAATAAGGCATTGAGGGGACTTCTTCATATTTAATATAACTCATTAGGGTCATGGACTTCCTTGGTAAGTAACAAGTTTCCTCTCAAGAGAATTTTTCAGGGAAAAGATGAAGATCAGCCTTTGGGGCATCTCTTGTCATTATTACTTTGCAGGAATACTTGCCGAAGCATGCCATATAATTGAAGACTTCTAGAGTTCTTTCCATCTTTGAAATCTGTGTTCTTTGTCCCCTTGCAATCTAAGAATGACCTTCTTCCATATACTCTGAGCTCTCCTACATTACCCCATCTCTTCCAAAGCTTTAATGCTATGGAAGACAATGTTTGCCATACTTTGTCTGCCTTTGTGATGAGCAACAAAATGTTTGATTTTTCTCTAATAGATTTGTAATTTTCTTTCAAGTATCTAGTCCTATTGACCCAGGGAACCTCAATCTCAAAGCTATTAAAATCTAATTTTCTACACTGTGCCCCTGAGAGATCAACTAACTTTCAAAGAATAATTCATTTTCTTCAGGAAAAAAAGATACATATATATTTTCTTAAATTCTCAAAATAAGTCAGGGAACATTATAGACTAGGCCCGCTCTTTGCAGTAGCTGTTATTACTCACTCTGGTGTCTTTCTTGCAAAAGAATATAAGTACTCCTCTGATAAAGTACAATTTGGTCGCCATGGTGTGAAGGCTATATTTATGTGGGGGAACTGCCACTTATTGATATATTAGGAAAGCTTCACAGTCATGTTTCATTGTTCTGGAAGAAGGACAGCAGTATCAAGGTTATTTGCTTGGGAAGTGAACAGATACACCCAGAAACAAGCTGAAAATTATTTCCTCTTTGAAACCATCTCATTCTATGTTCATGGGTTGGCCTGGTCTTTGTGTGTTATGAACACATTTTAAATTAAGTCTCTGGCTTTAGACCAGAACTCATATTTTGAGGATCTGTCTGGGGTCTAGTAGGGCTGAGATAAACATAAATACTGAGCAGTAGGTACCATTAGAGGAGGGGGGAAATCACCCTATGACTAGAGAAGCAAGATTGCTATAATTTAGTTGTCTTGAGAATATCTCAAAATAATACTTTATTCATATCTTGAACTGTTCTTTTTTTTTTAAATAAGGAGAAAGGGTAAGAGGCCAGAGTGATAGAAGAATGAACAAATGAATGAGTAAAAAGGCATTAAATGTCACTTATGTGCAGAACCCTGTGCTTTAGTTATGCAAAAAATAAAGCAAAAATAGTCTCTTTCTTCAAGAAGTTGACATTCTAATGAAGGAGATAACACAAGGGAGAGGAGTATTTTAATTTGGAAAGTTAAAGTGGTGAGCAGTACCATGGGGAAACACAGAGATGTATCCTTTCCAATGATGGTGGCAATATTGATTTGATTATGATTTCAGAACACAAATCTTTTAAGGAAATGGGGCATTTGTGTGCTAATAAAATGCTAGCAAAAAGAAAATAATGAGTAGAGGGGAATATTGTTGGAACAACTGGCCTCATATTCAGAAGATGGAGCAAGAGTGGATCCACATATTTAAATTAATGTATGTCTTTATTGGGAGCTCCATAATCTCTGATCTAGAATAGAACTAAGAAACCATTGAGTCCAACCTGGATCTGGTCACAAATCCTCTCTTCCTCACACTGACTCATCTTCATGGTCTTTGCTTCATGATATCCATTCCATTTTTAGATAACTCTAGCTGTTAAGAAGTTTTCATGATATTAAACCTAAATTTGCTTCTTTGCAACTTCTGCTCATTGTTGCTTTTCTTGGGCTTCATCCAAGTGAGAGCTCTTTAACAGTCTTTCTTTTTCCAGACTAACCACCTCTTTATCCTTCATTTGATTCTTATGTGGCATAAAGCCAAGACCTGTCATCACCCTAATGACTCTCTGTGTGTTCTCTAGATTTTAAATATCTTTACCATAATGTTGTACTCAGAAACTGAACACAGTATTCAAAATATTTTCTGAATAGAGTAAATTGCACTGCAACTCTAAAAAAAGTACACTGAGATAACACCTCCATTGGAGGTTCATATTTCACTTAATGCAGACTGAGTTTATATTCATTTCCTTGAAATCTCCTATATCATACTAGTAACTAATAATGAGCTTGAAGTCCACCAACCACCCCTAAGTCTTTTATTTTTATGTACTGATGACTAACAGTGTTCCAATCATCTTATGCTTGTGAGAAAAAAAAAACGTTTTTTTAATCAAAGTTGTCTTCTCTTGTAAAGATATTTGGTTATATTTTAGGGAATATTCCCCTACAATGAGAGTTATAGGACTGGGTGATCTAGAGAACTTTAAGAATTAAATTCCTAAAGGAACAAAAAAGTAGAGTAGGAAGAAATCTTAGAAGATCATCAAATCCATCCTCATTATTTTCCAGAAGAGGGAATTGAAATTTGGAAAGGTTATGTTAAGGGACAGTCACATCTAGTTTAATGGTGAAAATTAATGGTTGGACAATAATTTTATGAAATTATGTGGTCACCAATATTTATTATATTTTGAGTCAGAAATTTATTTACAAAATAGAGAGGAAATAATAAAGTAGAAAAATGTGAAGGTGATAGAAAAATTGTCTCTCCTTTCTTTTTTTTTATAAACCCTTACGTTGCATCCTGGAGACAATACTGTGTATTGGCTCCAAGGCAGAAGAGTAGTAAGGGCTAGGCAATGGGGGTTAAGTGACATAGCTAGAAAGTGTTTGAGGCCAGATTTGAACCTAGGACTTCCTGTCTATAGGCCTGACTCTCAATCCCCTTAGCAACCCAGCTGCCCCCTATCTATACTATCTTAATCCAGGCAGAAATTAATTAGCTCTCAACTAGGAAGGCTGGTAGTGAGTAGTCACATGGTCTCTTCCAAGATGGAAGCTAGTCTCTCCAGAAACTAGGAAAGGAGTCAGTCTTTCACTCACCCCATCAAGGAGTCTAGGAGTCAGAGTCCAGGTTGAAGCTGAGCTCCAAGCCCATAATCCAAGCCACAGACTCCAGCTAAGTTCCCTCAAGACTCTCTCCAGTCAGGAGACTATCTCCACAAGACTGCCCCAAGCCACAGGATTAGTGGATTTTTATAGTGATTTCTTCTCCCTGCCTGTCTTCACAGGGGCCAATCACAGTTTCCAAATTGTCTAGCATTGCCCAGGGGCAATGTTTGTGGGAACCAGTTCTCATTTTCTAGAGGGGTGAATACTCATCAAAAGGGTTTACAGATTCCTGGCTGATTGAGTTTCTGAGGGTGTAAACTCTGATCACAGAACTTACAAGTTTGGGACTGAGTTAAAAGGGTGGAGCTCTCTAAGTAAGTGACTTGTGAACTCAAAATAGACAAAGGGAATAAAGGATTCCCTTTCACAAATATGAACTCAGAGAGAAATTTACACTAGTAAATGTCTCAGGCAAGATTTGAACTCAGATTTCTTTGATTCCCCTAAGTTAGGTCTCTATATACTGCTTAGCTTTGCTTCTCTGTCCAGGATATGAAAGTCACATACTACCCTATTCAAAGAGTGTGTCCATGACAACACCAAAACATCTCTGAAAAAGTAATTTCACAACAAAGCTGCACTCAATATAGCACATCTTTGTATTTTGGTGCATTATGCTCAGGCCTTCATCACCTGCTCCATTCTAATTGGTCTCTTTGGCTCTCCTCTCTCCTCTCTCCAATTCATTCACAATGCAGCTGATGGGAATTGCTATTCAAAGCAGAATTCTGATCATGCCACTTCATGCTCAAGAAGTTTTAGTGGTCTCCAGAATAAAATCAAACCTCCCTGACTAGAATTTAAAAACTTTTCCCAATTTGGCCCCAACCTATCTTTTCATCATCACTGTCTTCAAGTATTCAAATGGTTGTCATTTGGAGGAATCATGATGATTCTTTACCTTTCCTACAAAAGTAGGACTAAAAATTAAGTTCTAGTCCCAAAGAGGCAAATTTTGATTCATTGTAAGGACATATTTTATAGGATCTTCCCAGAAGTAGATTGGCATATCCAAAAGATGGTTGCCTATTCATAGTGGAGGCCCTCAGTGTCTCTTAGGTAATGTAGGAGATATTCTTTTAGGGGGATATGGGTTGGACTGAGGTCTTTTTTGACTAAGATTCTATGGCTCTATGAAGTAGGTCTTAAGACCCATGATAGGAAATTGTCTTTCTCTTCAGCAATCACAATCAGAAGAAAAATTTTCCAGCAATCTTTGTGTCACCATTTTTATTTTAAATGTAAAAATAATTAGATGATGCTGATTAGGCTTAATGGCAAGTGACATTGTGATCTCTTTCAATATCTTGCATTGTTATAGGATGAACATAGTTGATTCATTGTTTGTGGATAGGATAAATCTATTTCAAATTACAAAACAGAAATGGATGAACATTGAGGGATTATCTGGTTCTATATTCTCACTTTACTGAACTATATTGGAAAAATGGACATTTTTTGCATGACTGTTGCATAGACATCTTAAACTCACCATGTCTAAAATTGAATTCATATTTAGGATAAACTCTCCTTTCTGAGGTAACATATTACTTCCAAGGAGACCACCATCCTGCCCGTCACCCAAGTTTACACGCAGGTTTACAAGTTAGTTTTGATCCTTGATTCCTCATTCTCTCTCACTCTCCATAGTGAATGTTTCCAAGGTCAGTCAATTTTACTTGATTACCCTCTTTCTTATCTATCCCCTTCTCTCCTCTCACATTGCTGCCATCCTGGTGCAGAACCTTATCACCTTTTGCCTACAATATTATGAGTTATTCTGATTGTAATTTTTTTCAAGCTCAGATAAGGTACTACTTGCTTTCTAATTATCTGTGTCCATTCTATTGAAATGAATTGACATTTAGTCACCTGTATATGTTATATTCTCTACTTTCATTCAGGTGTTGTTAGTCCTTTGTTTCAAAGAAAACAATGACATCAGATGATGAAGTCTTGATTTGTGACTAAATTTGGTTTAAGTGAGGCAGTTGAACAAAGTTGTCAGCCTCAGTCTATCTTCTACAGTCATCCAAAGTCAACAGCAGACAAAAGTCAGGATCACTGTCAATGACCCAGGATGCAGTGGAAGACCTTGGCATCTTCAGTGTATCAGATGTAAGCCTGATTTACTGGACTTCATGGTCATTGGAAACATTATTCTTGTCCACCCTTCCACTGGAGGATGACTTCTCATGCTTGCGGTAGCTCTGTCTCCAAAAGTTTTGAGATCCGTTTTGTTATCCTCAACCTACTTAACCCATTTTCCAGAATGGTTTCATCAGTGTGGCCACTATGCATGATACTGATAGACTATATAAAATCCTTAAGGAGAGATATTATCTGTTCCCTTTGTATTCCAAGGACCTAGTATGTTATTTTACCCAGAATAGTCATTATTGAATTTGAATCTGGAATTTAGACAAAATAATTTCTGATGTCCCAGTTACTAAAGAATTTTCTATGTTTATCCTCTAAACTTTCTAGCTATGAGAACCTCAGAAAGATATGTCACCTCCCAAATCCTTAGTTCCCTTATATGTAAAATGGGAATAATAGGATAACCTACTTCATAAGGTCACTAGGATCAACTGAAATAATATGAAAAGTCTTTTGAAAACCTTAATGCTCTTTAGAAATTTCTTCTTCCACCATATTCTTCCACCATACCTTCATATTTCTATAACATTTCTTATATCTAACCTTTTCTCTCTAGACACACAACCACAATTTTAGGCTAGGTCCTCATCAGCCCTGGCAAAGATTTACATAATAGCTGGAAAAAAAGCAACTCTTTTTTTTTGTTTTAATGTTTTGATTTTTTAAATTAGTTTTCTTTAAAAACTTAAAAAAAAAAGATGAGTAGGAAGTAAAGGAGGTGGAGAAAGTACTTTACTTCCTTGTCTTGTTTTCTAGACTAGACCTTATTTCTGCAGATTCTTCCTTTATCAGAGGAAAGCAATAGTGCAGAGAAGATTAATACCAAGCACAGATTGTTCCCATTGTTGCAGCTTTTGGACCTATATTCCTCAGCCTGTTAGGCTCATTGCTATTATTTCCACGTGTATGATTTATTTCTCCTCACCCTTGACTTTGTAGGACTCTGCCCTACTGTTTAGAGGTGTATGATATCCCTATTTACAATTTTTTTTCTGGAAATCAATAATTAAAAATTGGCTGTTATATTCTTTCACTACATCACTTTACAAATGAAGAAACCAAATCCCAGAAAAAATGAACTAGTTTACCCAAAGTCACAAAAGTAATAGTCAGTGGAAAAGAAAAGATTTGAACCGAAGGTCCTCTGAATCGAAATCTAGCAAGTTTTCCAGGATATAACATGTTGTCCACCATATTGCATCTTCTATTTGAATGTAAATTCCAGAAGGGAAATCCTTTTCTATTTGGTAAATAAAAATAATGTGATTTTTAGTGTAGTAGGTAAGGAAATAGGAAAGCATTTTATTATTTTTGCCAAGAAAATCCCATGGAAAGTAAGGTCTATGGAATCAGGAAAATTTAGAAAAACAAAAACAAAAACAAAAAATGAATGACTAAACAATGATAACAATTAATGAGATAATTATGCATTTAGGTAGGACTTTAGATAAAGGACTGGAGTCAGATTCAGGAAGATCTGAGTTTGAATCTATTATGCTTAACTATTAACTGTGATATTGGTCATGCCTTTTAACTTTTTAAAAGCTCAATTTCTGGGGGCAGTTGGGTATCTCAGTGGATAAAGAATCAGGCCTAAACCTGGGAAGTCCTAGGTTAAAATCTGGCCTCAGACACTTCCCAGTTGTGTGATCCTGGGCAAGTCACTTCACCCCCATTGCCTAGCCCTTACCACTCTTCTGTCTTGGAACCAATACAAAGTATTGACTCCAAGATGGAAGGTGAGGGTTTTTAAATAAATAAATAAAAGCTCAATCTCTTCATAATGGAGATATTAATTACACCTATTTTCTACAGTTATAATGACAATGAAATGAGGTGACACATGTAAAACCCTTTTCAATCCTTAGAAGATTTTTTAAAAATATTACCTCTTACTATTAGAATAAATGATGAAAATAAAGAATTCAGAAAAATGAAAAGATAAATCAACTACACAGAAACAATGTGACAGCATAATGTATAATTACAAAAATTTGGACTTCATCTCCCAAAATACTTTTCTTGTCCCAAGAATCTTTTTCCCTTCATTCAGGGTCATGTTTTTACATTTGTATATAATTTTGTGGCTCCTCCCTCTCACTCTCTTCTTTTTCCCACATGTGAGGATGGGAAAGGGGATTTTCTTTACTGTGGTTTTTCTTCCCTTGCTTCAAGTTTTATTATTAATAAATCTTATAAATAAAATACTTGGATTACTGGATATTAATTTAAAAATCTACATCCTAGCTGTGTGACCCTGGGCAAGTCACTTGACCCCCATTGCCTAGCCCTTACCACTCTTCTGCCTTGGAGCCAATACACAGTATTGACTCCAAGACGGAAGGTAAGGGTTTTAAAAAAAAAATCTACAATGGACAACAACTAAAGCAATATCACTGAGAAGAAAACTCAAAGGAAGACACATTCTGGATATTTGAAATAAAATCAATAATGATCCAAGAGAATAGGTAGCCCTTAGAAGAATATCTTTGTCCCTAGAAGAATCATTATAACTCTTCTGTTCATGGTAGAGTAGTAGAAGATTACCAGAGAATAGTGTAAACATAATCAGATGTAGTCACTATGATGAATATTTTGATTGTTTTCAGAATTCAGTGGTTCCACAGGGGATGGGGTAGGGGGGAAAGAGTGGATTTTTCCAGAAATTACTATTGTTATGGGCATGGAAAAGGATACCCTTGGGGTTCGGGAAGGATGCCTTTTGCAAGCATGCAATGACTCCAAAACTTAGCTTAAAAACAAAAAGAGATTTATTAATTTAGAGAGTAATGTTGAGAGTGGCCAAGAGGATAGCAAGGTAGACCAGCAAGATGGGGAGCAGTTCCCTGGGAAGACAGTATGAAAGGAAAGGCTGTTCCCCCAAGAGGACAGCATGGATGGAGAGGCTGTCCCCCAGACGTCATCAGTTCTGGGGATTTTATACATTCTTCACAACAGTTAGTCACTCAGGCATGAGGTGGGGTGATCCTACTGGGGTCTGCCTGGGGACATAAAGATTCCTTAGTTTTAGGGGACAAAGAGATGTCCGATAGGATTGAGGTGTGGCCTGAAGGTGCATCTTTCTGTCCATCTAGGGGACGATCAAAGGAAGATAGTCATCTCAGGACCCTAGAGGGGTCATTGGGTGTTTTTAGTTTCAGAGTCAGGAAAACAACAAGGGTTCCCTTGACAATAGTTCGCTTGGGTTTCTGGGGTACAGTGCCCATGTCAACTATGATGTAAAAACAAAAGATATTGGTACAACTTATTTTATAATATTAACAATTCTATTAAGTGTAATACCTTTCCTTTAGTTATTGTTTTAAGGTTTGCGGTTAATGTGATCATTTGTTAACAAAAATTTCCAAAATCAATGACATAGGCAAAATGGAGGGAGCTGTATTACCTGTCTTAGACTCCTCTCCCACCCCCAATCCCTTGAGCAATTATTAAGAACAATGGACAGAAGGCCCCAATAATCAAGGCTCAAAGACACTAATAATGTACTCGCCTATGAAGCTATTAATTCACTTAGAACAGAGGTGATATCATGATGAGTTGACCCATAAGAATTAAGCAAGGTTGCTGATCCCAAATATTCAATCCAACACAACTACTTTTAAAACAAACGTCCTTCAGATTTTTTAGCTCTCAGTTATGTTTTTAGTTATCTATTTCAAATCTCAATGAAAATCCACAAAAAGATGTTATTTTCAAAAACTCTAAGCCCTCAGACAAGGAGTGAGGGTCGATAGGCCTCTATGCATAAATGTCTCAAGAGAATCTTTTTCTTCCCAAGTCACTATCTTCCAGTGATAATCCTCACTGCTTTTGCCTTTGCAGTAGTGATTTGTATTCCAGCAAAATTAGATGGCTACTCAGAATGAATGAAGTTACAGCTTAATATTTTTAGCAATGATAACATTTTGTAGGACAAGTGCTTTTTAAAACTCATAGAAGGAGGATCTGGAGTGGCATTTTAAAAGAGAGCCGTTAGACAAGATTCATTACAGGCCCAGTAAATGTCAAACATTTTATCAACTGCATAAAGTGGCATGTTAGAGATTTTTTTACTTCCCTCCAAAATCTGATTAAAATTGTGTCTTTTTAATATTTATATATATTTTTATTTTTTCTTTTTCCAATGTTTTGTTTTTTTATAATGGAAAGAGAAGAAGAGGAAGGGAAGCAGGAAGAGAAAGACAGAGGTATAGAGGCTAGGATGAATTGATTGATAATGGAAGAGAAAGATGGAGGAAACAAAGGGATTCTTTTTCTGTCACAGAGAAAAATGCACTCAGCCCTGTTGATATAGAAGGAATTAGAATACTTTTAAGGAGAATAAATATTTCTAGTGGGTTAAGCCCTGAAGGAACTTTTGCTGATTATCTGAAATGGTGAAATCATGACAGACTTTCTTTATTTTCTTCTTGAAGGAATAATGGAGAATGTCATATTTTATTATTGTTATTATTACATTTTAAGATTACATGTAGATACAGCATTTAATAATAGTTTTCTGATATTTTTCAATTCAGGTTCCCTCCCTCTCTCTTCTCTCTCCTCCCCAAGATAGCAGGTGATATGATATAGGTTAGACATGTGCTATCATGTCACATGCAATTCCATTTTTATCATGTTGCAATAGATGATGCCTATTGCTCATATTAGAAAGAAAAATCATGAAGGAAATTAAATGAAAATGATATTCTTCAATCTAGAATGTGGTTTATTTTTGAAGATATGTATGTATGGATGTGTGGATGGAGTGGAATGTTAGGGCATTGGTGGTGAAATGTAAACATTGGATTTGGAGTCAGAGAACCAGTGTTCAAATCCCAGGTTTCCCTATTTATTACTAACTGGTTGGGGGACAAGACATTCTTTTATGGTTGTTGAAATAATTAAAATCAGAAAACTCTTTCTTTTTTCTTATTAATTTTAATTGAAAGAGAAAAAATAGCATTTTCTTCAGCTGAAATAAGCTAACTCCCTAAACCTTGAATCTAGTTAGATTCAAAGTTCCCTCCTAGGCTCAGGACTGGTCCTTATATAGACCAATTCCATGGCCCTTCCCTAGCAAAGGATTGGTCTGATTCAATACAAACCTATACCAGGAAGTAGGAGGGAGGGAACCCTGAGGCACTCTGTGGGATGCAGTTTCCAGGGTCATGACACTTTAAAACACACATTGTTAATATTGTTGGAATTATTGTTGATAGTTGACTATTGATGGTTGGTGTGAGAAGTTTTTTTTTCTTTATTTTTAAAAATCATTTTACACCGTAATAAAATCAAATGTAATGGACTTCTCAATGCAATGATCCAGAAATATTGGGAGGAACTTATGATAAAGAATGCTCTCCACATTCAGAGGAAGAATTGTGGGAGCAGAAACGAGAAGAAAAACAATTGCTTGATCAAATGGGTTGATGGGGATATGATTCGGGATATAGACTCTAAATCAGCAGTTCTCAACCTCTCAATTTGTAGCAATGAGAATACAGAATGCATATCAGGTATTTACATTCTGAATCATAACTGTAGCAAAATTATAGTTTTGAAGTAGCCACCAAAATAATTTTTTGGTTTGGGGTCACTGCAACATGAGGAACTGTATTGCTGGGTCACGGCATTAGAAAGATTGAGAACCACTGCTCTAAATGATCATCGTTGTGCAAATATCAATAATATGGAAATGGGTCTTGATCAATGACACATGTCAAACCCAGTGGAAGCACATAAGTTATGGGAAGGGGGTGGGGGGAGAGGAGGGAAAGAATATAAGTTTTGTAACCATGGAAAAATATTCTAAATCATCTAATTAAGTAAAATTTAAAACAAAACATTGGAAAATCATTTTATTTTTTTCACTATTACAAGTAAAAACATTATTTAAAATTTTTGAGTCCAAAATTCTCTCCCTCTCTCTCTATTCAGCTACTCCATGACATGGCAATTTCATATAGGTTATAATGTGTGATCTTGCAAAACATCTTTCCATATCAGTTTTGTTAGGAAAGAAAAAAGACAAAAATAAAGAATAATAAAATGAAAAGTGGTATGCTTCCATCTGTAAAGATTAAAATTTTGGGAAAACTGAGGCAGGTAGAAATTAGTTTCTCTCTGCAAGGAGTATTATATTTTAGAGGTTTATTAAAGGTTAAGGATTAAAGAAAGTACAGAATAAGAAAGCACGTGTCTAGGCCTCTGGCCTAGACAACCTCACCTACATTATGAAAAGAGCTGTGTCTCTTGCAAGAGGAAACAGGAAAGAGAAAGAGACCCCACTGTGGGCGGAGACCCTTCCAATAATGATTTGTTCTCCGCCCAGGTGAGAATTCAGTGAGATTACAAAGCATTTTGGGGAAGTGGAGCAAGGACTTCTGGGGACTGAAGTCCTGGATTCAAGTCCATTTTTACACATCTATATTCAGATTCCATTGTTTTTTCTTTGGATGTGGTTAATATTCCTCATCACAAGTCATTTGAAATTGTCTTGGATTATTATACTGCTAAAAATAGCTACATCATTTACAGTTCATCATCATATAATATGACTATTAGAATATATAATGTTCTCCTTATTCTGTTAACATCACTTTGCATCTGTTCTTGTAAGTCTTCCCAGGTCTTTATGAAAGCATCCAGATCCTAATTCCTTTCTTCTTTTTTTTAAACCCTTACTTCCCATCTTAGAATTAATATTGTGTGTTGGTTCTGAGGCAGAAGAGTGGCAAAGAGTAGGCAATTAGGATTAAGTCACTTGTCAAGGGTCAAACAGCTAGAAAGTGTCTAAGGCCAGATTTGTACCCAGGATCTCCCATCTCCTGGCTTGAATGTCACTCAACTTGGCTAACCTAGCTGACTCTTGCTCATCAGTTTTTCTAGCATAATAATATTCCCTACTCTATCTTGTTCAGACATTCCAGTTGATAGACATCTCAATTTCTAATTCTCTGCTGTCACAAATTAGCTGTTTTATTTTATTTTTTACAAATAAGTTATTTCCCCTATTAAAAATCTCTTTGAGATACTAACCTAGTAATAGTATTCAGGGTCAAAGAATATACACAATTTTATAGCCCTTTGTGCACAGTTCTAAATTGTTCTTCAGAATGGTTGAATTAGATCACCACTCGACCAACAGTGTATTAGGGTCCCAATTTTTCTACATCCACTTTAATATTCATTTTCTTTTTCTGTCAAATTATCAAATCTGACAGGCATGAGTTGGTATCTCATAGTTGTTTTAATTTTAATTTCTATACTCAATATTGATTTAGAGCATTTTTCACATGACTATTGATAGTTTTGACTTATTTGACTATCAGTTGTGGAATGATTTGTATTCTTATAAACTTTATTAAGTTCTCTAAGTATTTGAGAAATGAGACCATTATCAATGACACTTGCTATAAAAATAATTTTCATTGTTTTTCTTTCCTTCTAATCTTGTTTGCAGTAGTTTGTGTAAAACCTGTTAAATTTAAAATAATCAAAACTATCCATTTTACATATAATATGTAGGTTTTAAAATTTTGTTTTACTTTGAAATGGCATTCTAGATTTCTTCAATAGAGGGAACTTCCATTATGGAAATTTCTTTAATTTTCAAAGTAAATATGAACCTGTTCAACAACTTATATATATATATATATATATATATATTAGAGATTTATCTGCAGGAAAAAAAAAGTTATATCATCTGCTCACAACTGGTATAAGTCACAAGCAGGTCTTGAACCTAAGTCTTCCTGAATTCAAGATCATCCCTCAATTCACTAAAACGTAGTCCCTTTCTAAGAACATCATCTTTAGATCTCTACCTCCACACACAAAAAAATTAAGAAACAAACTTTTATTGAATGGAAGAAAACTTGGCACATCATTTCTGAAAGCCAACAATATATTTGTCAGAAAAAGGAAAAACAAATAAACCAAAAATGGATTTCAATGCACCAATTAATTCCTCCAGGACAATAGAGTGGAGTTGCTTCAAAATTCTCTGTTTTTTAATCCTTTTGGTACAGCTGTTTTTCAAGAGTAGCTGTCAGCTTAAACATGGAAAAATAGGCCAGAAAGGACTAATGAGGTTTGGGACAGGTAGATGATAATGATAAAGATAGACACTTAATCAAATTGCCAAGATAGAAATTTCTAATAAAATTCTTTTCAGTGTGATTTCAAAGACCTAAGTCTTGGATCAGGGTTTTTTCTTTGCGGGGTTTTCAGTTTTGTAGAAAGCCAATTTCCATGCTGTAATTTGCCATAAGGACATTTTTACTGCAGTGAAATCCTTCCAAAGGGCTGTTTATAGGTTTAGGCCACTCACAAGATTCAAAATGTTATAGAAACAGCATTGTCAACATAATGCTTTTGACTATCAATAGAGAAGAGGAAAAAAGGATGCCAGCTGGAATTCTCCAGAATGTCAAGATTTTTGGAATGAGTGGCAATAGCATTCATTATGTGTGGCTTATAATGGACCCATGATATTAACATAGCATAAAGCTTTCGCATAGTAGATGGGGTGGATTTATTTTTGTCGAGTGATTTTTTTAAATGCAGAAATGGCACATTTGATCAATTAATCAATCAAAAAATATTTATTATGGTAGGAAAGAAACAAACATTAATTAAGCATATACTATGTGCCAATCACAGAGCTGAACGTTTTACAAATATCTCATTTGATCCTCCCAACAACCTTGGGAACAAGGTTCTAATATTAACTCTATAGTTGAGGAAACTGAGACAAACAGAGATAATGTGTCTTATTAGGGTCAAAAAATTGGAATTATGGATCTGATGCCACATTTGAACTAACCCACCTGTATTTCACTGTAGCACCTAGCTGTTTACCATACAGGAGTTATAATACTAAGCACTAGAGAGATAAATATGAAGAATAAAACAATTCCTCTTCTCAAGGAAATTATACATTCTCCTCCATTCATATTTTTACAATAGATCTGTCAATTCCCCAATGTTATATCTCCCACCAATAATACAGTTAGCAGCCACTCGATTCCTTCTCATTTTATGTGACTCTTGCCCACATTTTCATTCTTTTCTTTTTTTGGAGGATCAGTAAAGTTCTCTTTAGTATATACACTCAGATTAAATTTCACCCCAAGGAGTAAAGATGTGTACTTCTTTTTTCATTGAAGAGATGGAGACTAGAGATGTGAAATGTGGCAGATGACTCTTAGACATGGTCAGTGTGTTAGTCTGTTTTGCTGAACTGCTTTATATATATATATTTTTTAATATGATCAATTTCAAACATTATTCCTTGGTTACAAAAATTATATTCTATTCCTCCCTCCCCTTCCCCTACCCTTCCTGTAGCGAATGCACAATTCCACTTGGTATTACATGTGACCTTGATCAGAACCTATTTCCATGCTGTTGATGTTTGCACTAGGATGATCACTTAGTGTCTACATCCCCAACCATATCCCCCTCTACCCATGTGATCAAGCAGTTCTTTTTCTTCGGTGTTTTTACTCCCACAGTTTTTCCTCTGAAGGTGGAAAGTGTTCTTTCTTCTAAATCCCTCTGGGTTGTTCAGGATCACTGCATTGCCACTAATGGAGAAGTCCATTACATTTGATTGTACCACAGTGTATAAGTTTCTGTGTACAATGTTCTCCTGGTTCTGCTCCTCTCACTCTGCATCACTTCCTGGAGGTTGTTCCAGTCTCCATGGAATTCCTCCACTTTATTATTCCTTTGAGCACAATAGTATTCCATCACCAACATATACCATAATTTGTTCAGCCATTCCCCAATTGAAGGGCATCCCCTCATTTTCCAGTTTTTTGCCACCACAAAGAGTGCAGCTATGAATATTCTTGTACAAGTCTTTTTCCTTATTATCTCTTTGGGGTACAAACCCAGCAATGCTATGGCTGGATCAAAGGGCAGACAGTCTTTTAGCACCCTTTGGGCATAGTTCCAAATAGTCCTCTAGAATGTTTGGATCAATTCACAACTCCACCAGCAATGCATTAATGTCCTAACTTTGCCACACACCCTCCAGCATTCATTATTTTCCTTTGCTGTCATGTTAGCCAATCTGCTAGATGTGAGGTGATACCTCAGAGTTGTTTTGATTTGCATTTCTTTTTCATGTGCTTATTAATACTTTTGATTTATTCAACTGAAAATTGCCTATTCATGCCCCTTGCCTATTTATCAATTGGAGAATGGCTTGATTTTTGTACAATTGATTTAGCTCTTTGTAAATTTGAGTAATTAGACCTTTGTCAGAGGTTTTTGTTATGAAGATTGTTTCCCAGTTTGCTTCCCTTCTAATTTTGGTTATATTGGTTTTGTTTATACAAAAACTTTTTAATTTGATGTAATCAAAATTATTTATTTTACATTTTGTGACTCTATGTCTTGCTTGGTTTTGAAATCGTTCCCTTCCCAAATGTCTAACATGTATAGTATTCTGTGTTCACATAATTTACTTATAGTTTCCTTCTTTATGTTCACGTCATTCATCCATTCTGAGTTTATCTTGGTGTAGGGTGTGAGATGTTGATCCAAACCTAATCTCTCCCACACTGTCTTCCAATTTTCCCAGCAGTTTTATCAAATAGTGGATTTTGGTCCCCAAAGTTGGGATCTTTGGGCTTATCATAGACTGTCTTGCTGAGGTCCCTTACCCCAAGTCTATTCCACTGATCCTCCTTTCTGTCTCTTAGCCAGTACCATATTGTTTTGCTGACTACTGTTTTATTGTATAGTTTGAGATCTGGTACTGCCAGGCCACCTCCCTTCGAATTTTTTTTCATTATTTCCATGGATATCCTTGATCTTTTTTTCTTCCAAATGAGCTTTATTATTTTTTTTTCTAATTCAATAAAAAATGTTTTTGGTAGTTCGATGGATATGGCACTAAATAAGTAAATAATTTTGGGTAGGATGATCATTTTTATTATATTAGCTCGTCCTATCCATGAGCAGTTAATGTTTTTCCAATTGCTCAAGTCTAGTTTTAATTGTGTGGAAAGTGTTTTGTAGTTGTGTTCATAAAGTTTCTGTGCTTGTCTCAGCAGATAGATTGCTAAGTATTTTATATTGTCTAGGATGATTTTAAATGGAATTTCTCTTTCTAATCCTTGCTGTTGAAATGTGTTGGAGATATATAGAAATGTTGATGACTTATGTGGGTTTATTTTGTATCCTGCAGGTTTGCTAAAGTTGTTGATTATTTCCACTAGCATTTTAGGTGATTCTCTAGGATTCTTTAAGTAGACCATCATATCAGCCACAAAGAATGATAGCTTGGTCTCTTCATTGCCAATTTTAATAACTTCAAATTCTTTTTCTTCTCTATTTGCTACTGCTAGTGTTTCTAGTAAAATGTTTAATAATAGTGGTGATAATGGGCATCCTTGTTTCACTCCTGATCTTATTGGGAATGCATCTATTTTATCTTCATTGTAGATGATGCTGGCTTATGGTTTTAGATAAGTGCTGCTTATTATTTTTAGGAAAGACCCTGCTATTCCTATACTTTCTAGTGTCTTCAATAAAATGAGTGTTGTGTTTTGTCAAAGGCTTTTTCTGCATCTGTTGAGATAATCATGTGCTTTTTGTTGGTTTGCTTGTTGATATGGTCAATTATGTGGATGGTTTTCCTAATATTGAACCATTCTTGCATTCCTGGTGTAAATCCCACCTGATCATAGTGGATAACCCCCGTGATGACTTGCTGGAGTCTTTTTGCTAGTATCCTATTTAAGGTTTTTGCATCTATGTTCATTAAGGAGATTGGTCTATAGTTTTCTTCCTTTGTTTTTGACCTGTCTGGCTTTGGAATCAGTACCATATTTGTGACATAAAAGGAATTTGGTAGAACTCCCTCATTGTTTATTATGTCAAATAGTTTGTATAG
Organism: Monodelphis domestica; assembly: GCF_027887165.1. Taxonomy (NCBI): domain Eukaryota; kingdom Metazoa; phylum Chordata; class Mammalia; order Didelphimorphia; family Didelphidae; genus Monodelphis; species Monodelphis domestica. The sequence continues at coordinate 407,308,340 of NC_077230.1, read as the reverse complement.
TATTGGAATTAGCTGTTCTTTGAATGTTTAATAGAATTCACTTGTGAATTTTGCAGCCCTGGGGGTATTTTCTTAGGGAGTTCTTTGATGGATTGTTCAATTTTTTTTTTCTGATATGGGATTTTTTAAGAATTCTATTTTTCCTTCTGTTAATTTATTTTTGTAAATATTCATCTATATCACCTAGATTGGCATATTCATTGCAATATAATTGGGGAAAATTGTTTTTATTGATTGCCTTAATTTCCTCTTCATTGGAGGCATGTCCAATTCATTGACCTCTGCCCTCCCTAATTTGTTAATATATAAACTCAAAAATATAAATTTTCCCCTGAGTACTGCTTTGGCTGAATCCCATAGATATTGAAAATATGTTTTATCATTGTCATTTTATTCAATTAAATTATTAATTGTTCCTGTGATTTGTTCTCTAACTAACTGATTTTAGAGAATCATATTATTTAATTTCCAATTAATTTTTGATTTGGGTCTCCATGCATCCTTACTAATCATTATTTTTATTGCCTTATGATCTGAAAAGGTTGCATTTATTATTTCTGCTTTTCTTCATTTGTTTGCCATGTTTTTATGACCTGGTACATGGTCAATCTTTGTGAATGTACCATGTGCTGCTGAAAAGAAGGTGTATTTCTTTTTTCCCTATTTATTTTTCTCCATATATCTATTAACTATATTTTTTCTAAGATTTCTTTCACACCTTCTACCTCTTTCTTATTTATTTTTTAATTTGATTTATCTAAATTTGATAGTGGTAGGTTCAGGTCTCCCACTAGTATAATTTTACTATCTATTTCCTCCAATTCCACTAGTTTTTCCTTTAGAAATTTGGATGCTATACCATTTGGTGCATATATGTTGATTACTGATATTTCCTCATTGTCTATATTCCCATTTATCAGGATGTATTTACCTTCCCTATTCCTTTTAATCAGATCTGTTTTTACTTTGGCTTTGTCAGATATCACGATTGCAACTCCTGCCTTCTTTCTATCAGTTGAGGCCCAATAGGTTTTGTTCCAACCTTTAATTCTAACCTTGTGAGTATCCACCCACCTCAGTTGTGTTTCTTGTAGACAACATATGGTAGGATTTTGGATTCTAATCTACTCTCCTATTTTTTTTTTCATTTTATTGTTGAGTTCATCCTATTCATTTTCAAACTTATGATTGTCACTTGTGTATTCCCCAGCATTTTGATATCCCCTCCTAGTTCTGTCCTTTCTTCTTTTGCTTTATCCTTTTAAAAACAGTGTTTTGCTTTTAATAAATCCCCCTAATTCCCTTCCCTTTCTGGCCCCTTCCTATTTTGTTCCCTTCTTATTTTTTTAGGGTCTGTTAAGTTCCCTCACTTTCCCTCCCTTTTTGTACTTCCTTCCCACCTCCCCCCCTTAGTTTTCCCTTCTCAATTTCCCTGTAGGATAAGATAGAATTCAAGACCCCAATGGATCCAGATGCTCGTCCCTCTGAGATTTGATTTCACTGAGAGTAAAGTTTAGGTATTACATATTAGCACTCTCTCCCTCTCCTTCTTATAAGAGTATTCTTCCTCTCCCCTTCCCATGCATATCTTTGTGTGATAAATATTATCCTATTTATTTTATTTCTTCAAGTATCTCTTGGTGCCATCTTTGATTCCCCTCTCCTTTTTCTTTTTCTGCATATCATCTTAAAGTAATTATTACACCAGTTTCTTGTTGTGAATGATTCTTCTAATTATTATAATAGTGAATATAATTTTTGAGAGTTACAAATAACATTTCCCCAATAATTAATGTATATGATTTGATCTTATTGTAGCCCTTAAAGAAGAAAGTTTGAACAGAAAAAAAATTCCCCTTTTCCCTCTCTTTCTTATTTACCTTTTCATGTTTCTCTTGATATTTGTGTTTGGATATCAAACTTTCCACTTATTTCTGGTGTTTTCCTTACAAATAGTTGGAAATTTTCTATTTTGTTGAATGCCCATACTTTCCCCTGGAAGCATATAGTCAGTTTTGATGGATAGATGATACTTGGTTGAAGACCCAATTCTCTTGCCTTTCTGAATATTATATTCCAAGTTTGCAGTCCTTTAGTGTGGAAGCTGCCAGATCTTGTGTGATCCTGATTGGTGCTCCTTGGTATCTGAATTGTCTCTTTTTGGCTTCTTGTAGAATTTTCTCCTTAGCTTGAAAGCTCTTGAATTTGGCAATTACATTCCTGGGAGTTGCCTTTTGAGGATTTAATGAAGAGGGTGTTCTATGAACTCTTTCAATGTCTATTTTGCCCCCTTGTTCAAGAACATCAGGGCAGTTTTCTTGGATGGTTTCTTGTAGTATGATACCAAGATTCCTGTTTATTTCTGGCTTTTAAGGTAGAGAAATGCTTCTCAAATTGTCTTATCATGGTCTGTTTTCCTGGTCTGTCACCTTGTCAGTGAGATATTTTATGTTTTCTTCTATTTTGTCAGTCTTTTGACTTTGATTTATTAATTCTTGCTGTTTTGCAAGATCATTTTCTTCCAATTGCCTAATTCTGGATTTTAAAGACTGGTTTTCCTTTTCAGTTTTGTCTATCTGGCTTTTCATGTCTTCCAGCTGTTTCTCCAATTGGGGCTTCTTGTACTTTAAACTATTATTTTCTCTTTGAACTATTTCCCACTTTTCTTTCCAGAAGGTTTCCATCTTTTTGATAAGTTCCAATTTAAATTCTTCAAGAGTCTGTGGACAATTTCCATTTTTTGGAAGGTTTTGGTTCATTTATATGAATTCCCTCTTCTATTTCCTCTGTAGAAAATTTTCCAAGGTCAACCCCTTCTTGTTTTTCTTGAAGGGAAGTTGTTGTTCCTGGGCAGTATTTGCCATCAATGTGGAGGTTATTCCTTCCCTTTTTAGTCAGAAATATGAGTGAGATGGGCAGGCTCACTGCCCATATGGAGTTAAGGAGCAAGGATTTTGCCTGAGGCAAGCTCTTGAATCTCCACAGCTTCTGCTGTTCGCTTCCCATCTCTATGCTATCTTCCTGCAAGTGCCTAAAGTCTACGCTCTTCAGACTTCTGGGGTTTCAGGTCTAGCTGCTCTCAGGGTTAGGTCTTTGGTGGAATTAGCTGCCAAGGAACTAGAGGTGCCCCTCACTCACTGTAGAGGTGCCCCTCACTCACTCACTGTTTCTGGAAATTGCTGGCCCTGACTCTGGCTTTGTAGGTAGGGTGGGGGAGGGTCGCTCATGTAGCTCACATTTTGGTGGGAGCTTTTTCACCCCCTTATAGTGTAGAAATGCCCAATCCCACATACCTTCATTGCTGCACCCTACTGTAGAGTTCCTTCATTCTTATGGATTTGTTTTTTTTTGTTTGTTTTTTATCATTTGAGGTAGTCTATATTGGTGGGTGCTGAGGAGAGGAAGAGTCCTGTGTCTAGACTACTGCCATGTTTACCTGGAAGTCCCTCTTGCCCACAGTTTTAAAATATTCTTTCATTGTGTCATCAACCTAATGCCAAAGGAGATTTCCAGTGGATGTCTTTACATTTCATCAATCATCCAATTATCAACTACCAATTGCAAAGCACCTTTTATGTTCCAGATGCTATGGAGATGCAATTCACTGGTTATTCCTACTCTAATCATTTCTCTCTCTCTCTCTCTCTCTCTCTCTCTCTCTCTCTCTCTCTCTCTCTCTCTCTCTCTCTCTCTCTCTCTCTTTCCCTCTCTCCCTGTCTCTGTCTCTGTCTGTCTGTCTGCCTCTCTCTCCCTCTCTCTGTCTCTCTCTTTCTCCCCCCATGTCTACCTCCTTCCCTCCTTTCCTCTCTCTCTCTGTGTCTCTCTGTCTTTCTCCCTCCCTCCCTTCCTCTTTCTCCCCCATCCTTCTTTCTCTCCCTCCCTCCCTTCCTCTCTTTCTCCTCTTTTCTTTCCTCTCTCTCTCTCTCCCTCCCCCCTCTCTGTCTCTCTTTCTCTCCCTCTCTTTCCCTCCCTCCCTCCCTTCCTCTCTCTCCCTCTCCCTTCTTCTCTCTCTCACACACACACACAAAATACAGCTCCTTTTTTCATCATATAGGTCCCTGTTAAGTTACAGACATCATGGTACAGCTGGTAATAAATTGCACTTAGCTAGAAAGTACTGGATTCAAATCCTTCCTTTAACCCTTGAGCAAGTAACTTAATCTTGTACTATCTCCAGGAAACCTCTAAATTGCTGAAAGGCTGCTTATTTTCATAGTGGAGAGTACTTTCTCCCTGAAAGTTCCCTATATAAGTAACATACATACCCCCCTCACAAATATATGACAGCCTATCTACATTTTCATTGTTCTCTGATTAGCCTTTGACTTGAATTCTTCAGCAACTAACCCTATGGTATCACTACAAAAATGATACCATTGAAAGGAGATATGTTTCCCCCCAGGGAGAAGAGAGATCATTAAAACCACATAAAGTTTCCCAAATACAACCAAGGCTGCTCTCCTTCTAACATGGATTCTGTGATGTTTCAATCTCATATAAACAATAGAGTATAGTAGTGTAACTTGAGGGTAGCTACTATAGTTCTTTGTGCCTCCTCTTCATTTTCTATAAAGATGAAGGAGGGAATCTGCCCATCTTTTTTAAATGCCTCATGAGTGAGACACTATTATTATAGTTTAATGGGTGTCTGGGGCCTGTACAGAGTGACTCTAGTGGAAATGATGATATTCTGATCTCTCCCCAGTTAACAGATGGGGAAACCAAGGCTCAGATTTTTGAGCAGACTTGCCTAGAGTGATGAAGCTATTATTAGTTATTTAAGGTGGGATGCCAACACAGGTCTTCCTGACATGAAGTTCAACACACTCTCTGTTCTATTGCTGGTCCAGCAAGACATTCCAATAGATTGAATTCATTAAATGCCTATTCGTGAGCAAAATAACTTTCTAATGACTAGTTATACAAAGCCATAAAGAATGAAATAGATCTCTTCAAAGAATAAGCATTCTATTGAGAGGATTCTGTAGAAAAACCAAAGTAGTATAAATAATAACAGTCATGGTGATGATTAGGAGGAAATGATGAGGATGACAATGGTGAGAGTGATGCGCTAAGGAAGCTTTCTGGGAGCTTATATCATAAGGCATATGTGAAATGACAAAAGTCAGTTATTTTATTTTATTATATTCACCTGTCTTTTAAATCATTAAAAAGAGAAAAATAGCAGGAGGGGCACTTATGGAAGGGCTGTTTTGGATAACATCCAAAAAGATGATAAGAAAAATAAACATTTATACATTTGCAAAGTCCTTTCTACCAGTGACTCATTTAAGCCACCCAAATAATAGCTAGCATTTATAGAGTATTTTTAAGCCTGAAAAGCACTTTACATGTTATCTCCTTTTTTTTTTCTTGACAGTTACCCTAGAAGGTGGGTGCTTTTATTATTATCATTAAAGATGAAGAAACTAAGTCATAGAAAGATTAAGTGACCTACCCAGAGTGATAGCTAATGAGTGTCTGTGACGGGATTCAAACTCAGGTCCTCCTGATTCCTATTGCTGCCTTCTACTCATGTTGCCACCTAGCTCCCTAATAATGCTACAACATAATAGTACACTGTGAAGTTTTTTCCTTTGTTTTTCAGAAGACAAAAATGAGACTTTAAAAGATTAAGTTGATTAGGAGTACCTAAAGGGAGCCCCTACAGGATCCCAGTTCCACTGTGCCATGATGTCAGTAATCACAATAAAAGAAAAAAAATTGTGAATAGGAGAAATTATTAAATTATGAAAATATGAAATTAATTTATATTGATTAATTTAAATTATTATTAAAATATACAAAATTATTTAAAATATGAAAAAGGCATATTTAAAGGAAACTAAATATCCTAGTGGAAATAGTACTAGACATGGAGTTGGGGAGATTTAAGTTCAAAGCCTGACTCACATACTCATAATCTGTGTTATCCTGGGCAAGTCACTTGACTTGTGTTTGCTTCAGTTTCCTCAAATGTGAAATGGAGCTGATGAAAACCCCTGCCTTCCAGTATTGGTGGAATCAAATGAGTATCAAATGAGATAAGATTTATAAAGGGTTTTGCAAAGCTTAAAGTTTTAAATAAATGCTAGCTATTAAGTGGGCATGGGATAGAGGGGTTAAGGGAAGGCTTCAAAGAAAAGGAAGTACCTGAGCTGAGCTCTAACAAGTTCCCTGCTCTATTCATCCTGGAAATACCATTTTATGTCAAACACATTTGCCAGAAGCCAGATCTTTCCTTTGCCTCACCTAAAGATTATGGGAAGAACTGTTCATTTTTTTCTTCCCTCCCTTTCACACTTGATGAAGAATAATGCAAAATTAGTTCTTCTAAGAAATGGCATAAAAAGGATTTGTCCTGCTTATCATCTTTAAGTTTCAGCCCCAACTTTAAAAGATAGAGGGGTGAAAAAAAGGGCCATTTCCCTGGTATTCTACCTAAGTCATGATTTAACAAGGACAAAGTTCTGAACATTGTATTCATAGCAGAAGGTTTGGGGATATGGATGGATTTCTCTTACTAATGATTGTAAATGAAAAGCAGAGCCAGACTTAAAGGTAGGTAGAGGGCAGGAGAGTGGGCAGTGGGACTTCAGAGCCCTAACTTCCATTGTCTCCATCTGCCTTGGAACGTTTGATATTTCTTTTAATAAGGGGAAAGAGGAAGTTTTATATTTTATGATGACAAATCAGACAAAACATCACAGATCTGGACCTGGACAGAACCTTCAAAATCAGCTGGTCTAATTATTTTCTTTTAGAGATGAGGGAATGAGGGTCAGTGAGGCAATGCCACTTGTCCAGGATGATACTAGTATTAAGTGTCAGAGGCAGAAGGAGACTCCTGACTTTCTGATTCCAAGTCTTTCATCCCAAGTTCATAGAGACACTCTGTTGCACCTAAGATACTATTGCTACTAGAAGGGTAATGAAGAAATAAATACCATCATGTACTGGTATAAATGATCCTTTCTTTGTCATAATAAAACAATAAATCATGATATGTCTGTATGCTTTATGGCTTTAAAAAATGTATAACAAACCTAGGAATTAGTCATCACACGGATAATTGCCACCATTTAACAGATAATGGAATTGAGGTAAAGAATGCTTGGGTTACTTCTCCAAAGAGACAAAGGCACTAGATGTTAGTGTTCATCCAAACCCACGTATTCTCTTACTCTAAGAGCAGTGCTCTTTCCACAGATATTGATTCCTCTCTCTAGGTATATATGTAAACAGAGCAGAGGCTGGGAAGAGCATTAAATATGCTAAAGAAGAGAAAAGAAAGAAAAAGAAAAGATGTTGAGACTTTTGAGTTTCTATAGTTATGCTTTGCGTTGGCACTGGTGCTTCTCAGATATATTTGTCATTCTTCCTGTGTTCTAAAACCTCCAGCAGCTCCCCATTACCTGCTGAATTAAATTCAAGATCTTCTGCTTGTCATCCAAGCTCTATGACACTATGGCTCAAACTTGACATACCAGAGTTTTCTTATGTGAGCTACATTGGGAACCAGAAGTCTTATGTTTGAATCCAGGTACTGTCAAATAAATAACTTTAATGGGGAAAGACTTTTAATTACTTTGGACTTCATTTTCCTCCTCTGTAAAATGAGGGATTTGGTCTCCATGTGTTTAAGTCTCTTCCAGCTAATTATCTATGATTGTATATCATATTGCCTTCATCCGACGTCTAGGAAAATAAAAATGTGGTCTTATCCCCCAGATATATCACATATTTGTCCACTACTGCTTATTTAGTTATCTAGTTCTATATCCTTCTTTATAATTCCAGAGACCCATGGAACCTCCACCAATACCACCCATTGTTCAAGACCCAATTCAAAAATTCCTCTTGGAATTTTTAAAGGTTTAAAATTTAATTAAAAAAATTAAAGCTTTTTTGATCTGGGCACCACATTTTAGGGATGTTATTGATGATAAAGTGGAGATTGTCAAGAGGAGATTAACTAGGATAGTGAAGGGTCTTCAAGCCATTTCATGTGAAGATGGATTTAAGAACCTGGGGATGATTAGCTTAGAGAAGATTTAAGCTGAGGAGATGATAGCTGTCTTGTGGATGTAGGATTAGCCTTGATCTGCTTGGGCCCAGAGAACAGAACAGCATGGGGAAGTTGCAAAGAAGTCAGTTTCAGCCTGATGTCAAGAAAAACTTCCCTACAATCATAGCTATGCAGATGTAGAATAGACTTTCTTTTGGAAAATAGTGGATTTTCCTTTCACTGGAGATCTTCAAGCAGGGGAAGAGATTCTCCGTTTGGAATTTCATAGAGAAGAATGATGTTTAGGACTGAGTTGGCCTACATGACCACTGAAATCCTCCTGTTTTAGAAATTCTGAATTCTGTGTCTCTCTACTGGTGACTGTCCTAACTTCTGAACTCCCATAGCTTCTCATCTGGCCCTCCCTCATGTAGTTTCTTTTTTTAATCCCTTATCTTCTGACTTAGAGTGGACAGTAAGTAATAAACCCAAGGAAGAAGAGTGGTAAAGGCTAGACAACTGACATTAAGTGATTTGCTCAGGGTCACACAGCAAGGAAGTGTCTGAAACCAGATTGGAACCCAGGTCTCTATCCTCTGAGACCTCTAGTTTCCCCTCTCATGCACTTACACATCATAATTAAAAAATACACTTCTCTATGTACCCCTCTTTCCCTGGAGAGCAAAGACTTTATTCAAAAGAGAGGGATAAACATTTATTTATTGTGTTAATGATGTGCCAAGCACAGAGCTTAGTATTTAGAATACAAATGTTGAATAGAGGGAGTCCTTGCCCTTAAGGAGCTGACCAACTTAGAAACCCATTTATTAGATATTACAGGATTTGACCAATAGGAGATATTCAAACAATGCTCAATGAATCAAATTATTCATATAGGCCCTTGAGATCAGCATAGGCTCCATTAATGCACTTAAACTAATTCTACATAAGAATTGATTATGGGAAAGTCACTATGGTTCTCAATATTTCACATCTGTGGCAGTCTTGTAGTGACAGGCAACTACAGACTAATCTCTTCAAATTTTCTTAAGAACTAATGGAAATACCAAATCCAGCCTCAAACACTTCCTAGCTGTAAGACCCTGGGCAAGTCACTTAACCCCAATTACCTAGACATTACCACTCATCTGCCTTGAAACTGAAACCCAGTATCATTTTTTTAAGTTTATTCATCCCAGTACCAATTCTAAGACAGAATGAAAGGGCTTTAAAAAAAGAACTAAATCTAAACTATGGGAGTGGAAACACCGAGGAAAAGCAACTGCCTGAATACAGAGGTCGAGGGGACATGACAGAGGAGAGACTCTAAATGAACACTCTAATGCAAATATTATCAACATAGCAATGGGTTCAAATCAAGAAAACTTCTAATGCCCAGTGGACTTACGCGTCGGCTATGGGGGGTGGGGGGGGGGGAGGAAAAGAAAATGATCTATGTCTTTAATGAATAATGCTTGGAAATGATCAAATAAAATATAATTTTAAAAAAAGAACTAAATCAAACTCTGTATAATGGTCATAAAATTTCAAAATTGGAAGATGCTTCAGTGACCATACAGTTCAAGAAATATCTGAAAAGTATTCCCTGTGGAGTATCCCTTTGCTTCAAAGCTTCTTAAGATGAGAACCATACTGTATCCCAAGCTGAACAATTCTACTTTGGGATTTTTTTTTAATGTTCATGAAATTTTGACTTGCATTAAATCTATTTTTTTCTGATTTAAAACTTTCCTTCTTTGCTCTGAGTTCTGCTTCACATGGCCAAGAGAAATAGGTACGTTTCCTTTTCCCAGCCACAACTCTTCAAACATTTTATAGTTTTCTGTCATTTCAGTCATGTCCATCTCTTTGAGGCCACATTTAGGGTTTTCTTAGAAAAAGATACTGAAATGGTTTACCACTTCCTTCTCTAGATTATTTTAGATATAAAGAAGCTGAGACAAACAGGGCAAAGTGACTTGCCCAAGGTCACACAGCTATTAAGTATCTGAGGCCAGAATTGAACTCAAGAAGGTGAGTCATCCTGACTTCAGACCCAACACTCTATCCACTGTTCACCTAGCTGCCCCTTCAGATACTTACAGATTGTTAACTTGCCTCCTCCCCTATATCTTTCTTTTTCAGGTTAAACATTCGTGGTGTTTTAAACATATTGACATATAGCATGGATTTGCAGCTATTTCATACCATTTCCTTTTATCATACAGACCCCATGTTGTTCTCTCTTGTTCCAAACCAATGTCAATAGAAAATACAGAAACACCATAATATACCCAAATGTCCAGACTTGAAATTGTCTCTTCCCATTTCTAAACAATGGCATTCCAGTATATTATTCTTCCTAAAATCAGTGGATGATGATTATAACTGATTTTAAATGAGGCATTGAGTTTTTCAGAACACTTCATATACTTTATCTCATTTATTCATTCTAGCAAGCCCAAGTTAGTTATTATTATTAACCCCATTATAAAGACGAGACAACTGAGTTAGGAAAAGGTTATATGATTTTTTCCCTGTGTCAAACAGTTAAAATATGTCTGAAGCAGAACTTGAATCCAACTCTTCCTTGACATGCTTTCTCTATCCACACTCCAGAAGTTGATGGTACCCCAGAGTTCATCTAACAGACCTCCCTGGAGAGGGGAAGCAACTTTCCAAAATTCAAGTCACTGTCCAACCAGCTCCATCCTAGACTCCTTTATTCTGCTGTACCATATTGCTTTCAATTTACCTATGCTGGGGTACTCGTACCACTAGCACTCATGATGCCCCTTCTCTCCTACCATCTGAATTGGTGCATCTGTCTGCACAAGCCCTTTAAAGGATCATCCATTCAGTCTGTAACAGACAGCTCTGGAAGTAAACAGATGTTCCAGATGGAGATGGCCAGTTTAATTTGCCACTTCCAAATCTGTAGAGATACAGTGCTCTGTCATTAAAGATTCATTTAGACTTATCGTAATAGGAAACACTATAACACAGCCAGGCTAATAAATGACAAACTGGAGTCCTGCAAGTGAAATCTTACAGCAAATGTCACCATTTTCCATCATTGGATCTGGTGGCTAATTTTTCTTCCAATGACAAGGCTTAGTGAAAATACTTTTTATCACCAACTTCATTCTGAATGACTGGTGATTTCATTGTAGCTTTTTTTTTTTTTTTGGCTTTCCTGCAGTGATCACTTTGGCTTTTTTGATCTAGGAGGAGGGGCACCTTAACCTGCTTGAGAAACCCAAGTCTCACAGATTTTAGGTTATAAAACCTTAACGTGGGAGACCTTGGGGAGGGGGGTCATGGAACATGGAATGTCAGCACTTAAATGTCTTAGGAAACACAGTTTCACAGTTTCAACACTGGACTTAGCCCCAAGACATAGGCCATTTGAGCTGGAAGGAACCTTAGAACAAAGCATGTCATACATCAGTGGGCGCTTAGAAAACAGGATTGCAGACCTCGTAGCAATCTTAGAACTGAAAATATCACAGCTAAATCTTAAAACCGGGAAGGTACAATCCTAGAGGGACCATACCACACAGAATGTCAGAGCTGGGAGGACCCTGTGAACAGAAAATACCAGAGTGGGGATGAACAGAAAATGTCAGATCTGGGCCAGAGAGAGGGTAGCTCTTAAAACGCAAAAAGTCAGAGCTGGAAGGGATCTTAGAACACAGGATAGCAGAGCTAGAAGGGAGCTAAGAATAAAAATAGAAAAAAATAAGAAAAAAATTCAAAACTGAAAAGGACTTTAGAATATGGAAAAATTAAAGCTGAGAGAGTATTTAGAACTTAGAATAATATTAAGCTAAAAGGAAATCTCAATTCCATTTGGTCCATAGTCCTCACTTTACAGATGAGGGAACCAAAGGGAGGGACTTGTCCAAGTTCATACAACTAGACAATCTTCAAGGTCATTCAAAGCAGTAGAACAAGTATTCATTGTGAGGAACCATGACCCCTCATGGGTGGCTGTTATATTCTTAGCTGCTCTAAATTTGGAAACAGAACATCCATCTGCCAGGTCACCCTTGGGTTGAGAGCCTCTTTAAAGTAAACCTCAAATAAAGTGAACATATTTTATTGATATAGTTAAACAGCTTCCAAAACTGCACCACTTTAAAAAAAAAGCTGAGATGAACAAATATTGTACCTTCACTGATAGTACCAATGTTCAGTGGTGGAAGTCAGAGGGTATTGAATCTAGGGGATTTGAGAAACCTTTGATATTTCCTTTCTTTTTCAAAGAAAACATAAAGCTTTATTACACATGGATTTTACTTCTTTGAGGCAGCTAGAAGTATAACAGATAGAGCAATGGATGTGAAGTTGGGAAGATCTGAATTCAGATCTGAACTTAGGCACTTCCTAGCTGTGTGACCTGGTACAAATCACTTTTGTTTCCCTCAGTTTCCTCAACTGTAAAATGAGGATAATGATAGCACCTACCTGACAGAATTGTTGTCAGGATCAAATGAGATAATATTTATAAAAAAGCACTTAGCTCTGTCATAATTAAAATTAATATATCTGCCAGTTATTATTTTTCATAAAGTTTATTAATAGAAAAGGTAGATAAGCATTGAGTTAAAGACTCTGCCTTACTCTAAGTTCTCAGACCACGTATCGTCTATTCTCCATGAATCTTTCCCTCTCCCTCACCTCTCTCTTCCAGTCAGCTGTCCATGCCCAAAGACCCAAGAGACTCCAGTGGGCCCCACATACTTTTTTATTGATGTTCAGGACTTAACTCTGGCTCAACCCTAGCATGTAAAGAATGTTGACTGTGGCTTGGCTACTTGGGAGGGGAAGGGGATGAACTTCCATTGACACAGCTCAATGTATGACACATAGCAGCCTCTACATAGGTGTTTATCATCATCTCATCCCCAAAGATATAGTACAATGAGCACTGTATTTGTAATAAAAAGACATGGGTTTCAGTTGTGGACCTGCTCCTTATTTTATGACCTTGTAAATAATATTTGTAAAATTAAAAAATGGGACAAAATAATGACTCCCTAACCTAGACTAGCCCTAAGCAAAATGTTGAATGAATGAATGGAATGAGTGAATGAACAAATGAAAGAATGCAAAAATAAATGTAAGTAATTTCTATGTACCAAGTACAGTATTAAATAGTGGGGACATAGAGAGAAAAGTAAAATATTCCCTGTTAAAAGAGAGGGGTGGTCTTACATATTAACTGTGTAATTAGAATTTGTTCCCCAGGACTCTCTTTCCCCCAACACATCTATTTATGTGTTTAGCTACATGCTAATGTTGGGAGGATATATTTTGGTGTAGCTCCTCCCTCTCTCTCTCTCTCTCTCTGCTTCCAGGAAGGCAGTTGTATAGGTTGGGTGAGAGTCAGGCAGAAGAATTTTATTCACGTGGTCATACTTAAGTTTTGTTCTTTTATTTCTTCTACTTCAAGTGATTACTAATAAATCTTATAAAATATTATATTTGAAGTTATTGGACATTAATTTAAATCTTATATTTCCTATAATTTAAATAATGCTTTAAGATTTGCAAAGCACTTCACAAATATTATCTCATTTTATACCCATTAAAACCATCAGAAGTAGGTACTACTATCATTTCCATTTTAAGGTAAGGAAGTCAAGACTGGGAGTGGTTAAGTGATTTCCCAAGGTTATTTATACAGCTAGTGCATTTCTGAAGTGAGAAATGGAGACATATTGAAGGGTTCAGCTTCAGGGAAGACAGAAAGTTCCAAGGATCCTTAGGATGCTAAAACAGGGCAGATGGAAAGATTTGGAATTATGGAGAATGTAGTAGGACAGATGTTAAGGAATCTTGAAGTGGGCATCCCTTTCTTAACCTTTCCTCTTCTTGCTACTCCTCTCCCATCAACTATCTCCAACTTCATTTAGGGGGAAAAATCCATAACTCTGGGAACAGATAGCATGGACTCAGTCAAGGTCCTGACTCTAGGGTGATAGCAAAGCAAAGAGGGATGAACAATAAATAAATGTATTCTCAGTGCTATGGATTTTATATTATATATCCTCTAATACCAATGACAGAATAGACTTCCTTCTCTCTTCAACCCAAGATGATTGAACTATGCACAAGTCCTAAGAGGTTCATCAAGAGACTTTCTTCCTTCTCTCTCTTTAAGAATTCTGATGAAATCCATTGACTTCCACAGTTCCTCTTAATGTTTTGATGGAGGAAATAAATTCCTCCATATGAAAAAGTTTCTCTCATGATTACTTGAATGTAACAAATGTCATGCTGTTCCTTGACAAATGCCTTACAGTCATTCATTTGAAGCATAACTATTCACAAATACCTTATTGACTGACTCCCAAGAATGCAGTTTTCTGAGGAATTTACATGATTTCATTTCAGTTCAGGCCAATAAACATTTTTGTGTGTGTCTACTTTATGCCAGATGTGTAAATAAAGACAAAAATGAATCAGCTCCTGGTATCAGGGGGCTTATGTTGTACCGAAATGTGCAAATAATGGTAACTTAATATAACATGTCTACAGGAAAAAAAAATGGGAGGGAGGGTAGTTCTCCAGGTTTTCTTCCTCCATTGCTAATAATGGAAATTTTGTAGCTAAACCCAGGGTATTTTTTTAATACTTCTTTAATGTCATTAACTCCCTTAGGTAGTCTGGGAAAGTTTATGGACCCTTTTAAGAATTGTATTTTTCAATTCACAAAATAAAATACTTGTGATAGAAAAGGAAGCTAATTATTATGAAAGAATTATCAAAGCACATTAAAAAACACTACATGTCCTTGTTTAGAACCTCTTTGTCTAGAGTGTCCTTGACCTCAGCTTCTTTGTAATTAAATATAACCCCCCTGTGGGCAAAACCTGGTCTATATTTTTCTTTCTATTTCTATATGACTTAGCACAATACCCCATGCATAGCATGGCTTAACAAATGTTTGTCTACTTGGATTGTCATTATTGATCAATGGACATGGAAGAGATTTGCTAAATTGACTAATATTGCTGCAGTTCAATCCATTCCAACAAACATTTAAAAAATAATTCTCAAGTGGGTAGAACTGGGAGCAAGTATTAAAGGTGAAAAAAAAGAAACATTTTAAGCTTGATGTTAGAAAAAACCTAGAAACTATCCTAAAGTAAACCAAGATGTCTTGTGAGGGAGTCTGTTCTATCTTATGGGAAGTCTTCAGCTGGAAACAAAATGACCATTTGTAGGTTTTGTTGTTGGGATTTCTTTTACAGGCATTGATTCAAGTAATTAATGAGAATTAAGTACCTTATATTGTCAAATATGAATATAAATAAAAATGAAATTATTCTTGCCTCAGGGAGCTTCCCTTCTTTTGGGGGAGACAATATATAACCAGAGAAAAATATTATAAAATATTCATGATAAATAGATGTCTATTGAGATCCTATATTTCACATTGTGAGCCACCATTTTTCCATGGGTTACCAAGGCCACAGAATATACTATCTAATGGCCTGTTTTGCCAAGAAACCTCTGTACTTAAATAAACTTCTCTGACAGAAGACCCATATCATCTCTTGGCTTATATTCAAAGGCTTTGAAACTTGGTAGAGCTAATTAAAATTTATGTTTCACTATCATAACTTTTGGGGCAATCCTGTACCCTAGAGTGAGATGGCATAAAGACTTTTATAGAAGAGTAAAGTAAATATACATAAATACATACATATATATATATATATATATTTAATTCCCCAATTTCTCCTAATCAAGTTAAATAGAATAAGCTGACCAGGCAGAACTTTATTTTTGTAAGTCCTCCCACCCCAAACTTTCTATTCCTTTTAGAGTGTCAAGGTGGCTTCCTTGCCTCAGATTTCTCTCCTATCCAAT
The DNA here is from genome assembly GCF_027887165.1 of Monodelphis domestica. NCBI lineage: Eukaryota > Metazoa > Chordata > Mammalia > Didelphimorphia > Didelphidae > Monodelphis > Monodelphis domestica. The sequence goes on along the minus strand of NC_077230.1, from coordinate 407,292,448 downwards.
CATCCTCTTCTCAGCTGTCAATGTGATATACCTTAAGTTCAAGTCTGACTTTGTCTCCACCCTTCTCAATAAACTCCAGTGACTCTATTATTTCCTAGTTCAAATATAAAATGGATGGTTTGGCTTTTAAAGGCTTTCACAAAATGATTTCTTCCTACATTTCCAGCCTTCTAATTTTATTACTCTCGACATACTTTACAATCTTGGAACACTGGCATTTTTGTTGTTCCTCATATACTTGATCCCCATATACTATTTGTTTCTACTGGATGTTCCCCATTAGTGTAATGTTCTTCCTCTTCCTTTATAACTCCTGGCTTCCTTCAAGATAACTCAAAATCCACCTTCTGTAGGAGACTTTTCCTTGTCTCTATGCTCTGCCCCAGTGCAGTCCCTCTAATATCACCTCCCATCAGTTCCTATCTATTTTATATATCTTATTTAAGCAGTTGTTTGCATGTTGGCATCCCTATTAGAATTAGAATCCCTCTTCAAAAGCACAGACTATGACTTTTTTTGCTTTGTTTTATATTCCCTGCTTTACTGTACTTGGCATATAAGTATTTCATGATTGCCCACTGACTCATTGAATTTGGAATCCTACCCTCTGTTTTATATTGCCTTTTGAAATCAGTTTTCTTCTAAATTCAGGGTGTTCTCATCATTCCCCTTCTCATGTAACATAATCTGGAGTTAGAAGGGAAATTAAGAGATTATGGACCCCTCTTACTCATCAGGTCAGGAAACAAAGGCAATTAAGATTAATTGATGTTCCCAATTTATATTAAGTGGCTGAGTCAAAATTAAATCCCCATCCTCTTTCCTTCTAGAGATGTTTTAATTATACAGTACCATTTCTATTGAAAATTTGGAGATCTTCTCTAATAGAACTGCTACTAAGACTTATTAGTAAGGGCTTTACAAAAAAAAAAAATCTGGGGAAAACAGTTCTTTCCAAACCAGTTATCTAATGCTATTCCCAGGATATCAGGCCCTAAATCATTGTTACTCCCTATTTTCTCCTCATATGCTTCATTTTCTCCACCTTGAAGAAGACAAAAAAAACAAAGGCTTGTTTATGTCCTATTGATAGAAAGGCATCATCAGAATCTAATAGGTCATGAAGTCATAGATAGGTTTTGACTTCCATTGGAAAAGAAAGTAGCAAGATGGATGAGTTCATGGCTCCCTCTCTCTGTCTCTCTCTGTCTCTGTCTCTGTCTCTGTCTCTGTCTCTCTGTCTGTCTCTCTGTCTGTCTCTCTCTCTCTCTCTCTCTCTCTCTCTCTCTCTCTCTCTCTCTCTCTCTCTCTCTCTCTCTCTCTCCCCCTCCCTTCCTCCCTCCTATTGCTTTTCTCATTCTAGAGAATGACAATCCCTTAAGGTCAGGGATTTTGATTTTGAGTTGTTTGGGGTTCCATGCTTAGTAGAATGGTTGGCACATAATAAATAACAAATGCTTAATAGATGGATTTGGCTCAAATTAGAATTACAGAGCTATAGACAGAACTAGAAGGAACATTAAAAGGTATTTGATCCAATCCCTTCAATTTCCAGATGAGGAGTTCTGTAACTTGACCAGTTTCAAATTTCATTGGCAAGATTGGAACATAGGTCCTCCTACTCTAAATCTATGGGTAGTTAGGTGGCTATGGGTAGATAGGGTGCTAAACTTGGAGTCATAAATACCCAAACTGAAATGCTACCTCAGTCATTCTGTTAACCCTAGACAAAATATTTCTCCTCTGTGTGAATTTTATATACATGTGTGTCTCTCTCTCCTTTTACAAAGTAAAGTACAAAGACTCCCTGGCTTCCCAGGAGACACTTGCCTTTTGCCCAACTTGACCACCAGTGTCTGGAAGACTGGCTCCTGTCCTGGATGGACATCAAGTAGGTCCAACCAGGAAGATCCAGAAGAAGTGATGTCACCAGCACTCTGTAATGGATCAAAGAGGTTTGCTCTCTCTTGACTAGGAATCAGCAGGAGTGAATTGAACCATGAGGTCAGCAGCAAACTCAGATGAGCTAGAAGACCTGCCATGTAAGTATGTGCCTGTACTCTCTCCAATATGTTCTTACTATATAACAAATAGCTGTAAATGAACATACAATCTCCAGAGAATTTTAATCTCAACACATTTTATGGTTTCAGACTTCCTCATCTGGAAAAATAGGGATACTAACAGAACCTTCATGAGGCTTGTAGTGAAGATCAAATGAGATAACACATGTAAAGTGCTTTGCAGATTTTAAAGCACTGTGTAAATATTGTGCCATTTTTCAGACAAGTCCAGCTTTTTGTGATTCTGTTGTTGACATGAAATCTAGAAGCCCCAAAATTGTAGACTAGCAAAATCTGATGAACCCCAAGTTTTAGGACTAGCTTGTAAGTTGGAGACCCCAAAGCTTGTCCTTGTTCCCTGTTCCCAAGAGAATCCACCCTGAAGGGAATCTCAGGCTAGCAGTTTCAGACTGAATAATGGACCCTGAGGTAAAGACAATCCACTTGAATTGGAGGCTAAGCCCAAGTGGAGTGACTCTTTAGCACAGTAGGCAGTCTCCTAAACTAAAGATCCTGAGTTCTATCCTCTGAAGGAGGGTGTGATACACTGGGAATGACTTCTGGAAATAAGAAGAGTCACTTGGCTTGGTCTTAGCCTCCACCTCAAGTGGATTGCCTTTACCTCAGAGTCCATTATTCAGTCTGAAACTGCTAGCCTAAGAGTGCCTTCAGGGTAGATTCTAAGGGGAACAGGGAACAAGGACAAGCTTTGGAGTCTCCAATTTACAATCTAGTCCTAAAACTTGGGGTTCATCAGATTTTACTAGGCTGCAAGTTTGGGGCTTTTAGATTCCATGTCCACACTATGGACCATAGCTCTCCATGGAGTTTTCTTGGCAAGGATATTGGAGGAGTTTGCCATTTCCTTCTTCAGTGTAACCTTTTTTAGCTATTGCTTTTGTAGTTATTATTATTATTATTATTATTCCATTATTATTCCTTTGCACCACAAGGTGTTGAACTTAATTTTGCTGGATCAGATCTCTTCTCCTATCCTAGAAGATTTCCCTGTTTTGGGAAAGCCAAGTTTGGTCCCAGAACAATGGCAATGTCTCTTATCAGATTCCTTCATCAAGCAAAGAAAAGAGGAAGAATAGATACCAAATCTTCAGGTACAGCAGCCAGCTGCAAGCCCTTGGGTGGTTCTGCAGATAAGCACAAAAATGGTAAGTAAAGAAAGACAATTTTCCTGAAGCATCAGTAGTTCTCATTTTAATGAAGTCTGAAAGCCTGAGTGATGTGCCTTTAACTCAAGGATTTTGTTTCAGTCAGTGGTTTTTAACTAATTACCATAAGTACTGTCCATTTAGAATTTCACTGTAATTCCAATCCCTATTAGCAGTGTATAAGCAGCCCCTTATCTTGGCTGCAAGCTACTGTTTATTCATGACGGAAGACAGTACATCACTGGCATTGTCATATCAAATAGATGTGTTTTGTATTACATTGTGCACCCTGTGAATGGACCAGAAGTGATTTGCCAAATAGGAAGTGCATTTAAACATAAATGTTCATTTTAAAAGGAATTCAGATTTGATGTGATTGCTCATGTGGGGCTGTTCCTCCTTGATGCCTGGCTTTCTTCCTTCCCCTTTGGAGTTTCTTTTCTTTTTGAGAGAAAGAGACAGAGACAGAACACAGACAGAGACAGAGAGGTGCAAAGGACCAAAACATTTTTAGAAAAAAGACCTGATCTACACAACTCCACTCCCTACTTCTATTCACCTGATAACTTTACTTAGCCAGGTGGATTTAATAATCTCTATACTATGCTGATGGGCAGGGTTTTTTGCATTGGATTTCATGCTAGACTAAGATTTTAAAAAGACCTAGATTAAAGTCTTGGCCCCAGCAAAGAAAAAGCTGTAAGATCTTGAGCAAAGCATTAAACATGTTAGTGTCCCCACAAAACTTGAAATTCTAAGTTGCTGAGCAGCAAGAGGACTTTCCACATTGGAAGGTCCTTTTAGTGTTGAAATCACTGGTCTGAATTCACATACAAAATACATTATGCTAGGCTTCTACTTTCTCTCCCAGTGGGTTTGAAGATGCCTTATATAAATAATCCTGAGATGGTATCTTGAGAGTTGGAAGGAATCTCAAAGTCCAGCCTTCTCATTTTATAGATAGAGAAGAAATCTCAGACCAAAAAAGGTTATCTGACTTGCCTAACATCCCACTAGAATTCAAATAATCAGAATTGGAACTCAGCTGCTTTGATTCCAGAATCCATGTTCTTTTGAACCCTACAAGAATCTGTTGGGAGTTATCATGAATAAGGCAATGAAATTGCATTCTAGAATAACTGAGTGCAAATCCCTGGGTTTATATACTCATGGAAATGTGACCGTAGGCAAGTCATTAAACCTCTTTCACCCTTAGTTTCCTCGTCTATAAAATGGGGATAATGATAGCACCCACTGAATGCAATAATTATGAGGATAAAATGGGATAAAACATGCAGAGCATGCTATGAGCCTTAAAACACTATACACATTCCAAGAAGGAATGGATATGTGGTTTTATTTATATAAGTAGCTGATAAATGAAGAAATGACCTTAACCAAAGCAATTCATTCCTTTCTCTGAAACATGAAACCTTAAAAACTTTCCTAGAACATTGAAAGTCAAGAGACTTGCTCATAGTCTCACAATCAGTATGTCAAAAGCTGTTCTTGAATATCAACCTTCCTTGCTCCAAGGCAGCTCTTTATCTGCATTATTCTGCTTTTTATAAATTTTAATGATTTTTGTTATTACTAGGCTATAGTAATAGCAGATGTATTTTTATATATAATGAATTTAAGATTCATTTCTGTTTTTCAGTAGTTTTACTTATGTCTGATTCTTCACGACCCCATTTGGGATTTTCTTGGCAAAGATACTGTAGTAGGTTGCTATTTCCTTCACCAGCTCATTTTACAGATGAGGAAACTGAGGCAACAGAATTAAGCTAATTGCCAAGGATCAAAGTGTTAAAAACACTTAAGTGTTTGCAAGGTCTTTTATAGATATTATCCAACTTGATACAATTTTGGAAGAGGGAATAGACAGTATTTTTAACCTTTTATGGGTATGGGATTCAGGACACTGAGCATCAGAGAAGGTAAGTTATTTGCCCAATCACAGCAGTTTCAGTTCTTTGCTATCTATGACAAGGATGTCAAAACATTGACATGTCTTTGTTGAGCCAGAAGGAGACCAAGCTGTCCCCATACGGATGCAGAGCTGCAACCCAAGTACCTCTTTCTTCCCCCAGGCACATCTGCAAAGACTCTGTGAAGGATCACCTCTCTCAGGCTCTGAGAGACACATATGGAAGCAGACAGATGTTTCTGACAGAGATGGCCAGACTAATTTGCAGTTTGGAAATCTACAGGGATGCCGTGTCTTGTCATTAAACATTCATTTAGAACTATCTTAATCAGGAAGGATATAATGCCTTGATGTACCTAGATGATAAATGGTACTTTCCTAGAGTGAACATTAAAGTGACAGATGCTAATTTCCCCCCTCTGTATAATCCCCCCTCCCCGTTAATCACAGTGAATGGCTACTTGTCTAAAGTATCCACATATCCCAGTAGTTCATTCAATCATCCTCTTCATCATTCATCAATTAACTTATTGTATATCTTTTCTGTGCAGAACCCAAGTGAAGCTCTTTTAGGAAACAGAAAGGGGGAAACAAGGTGGAAAGACCTATTATATACAGGGACCTAGGAGATATTCTTAAGGAATTAGAGAGGAGAAAGAAAGGAACATATATGGATAAACCTGGGATGGTAAGCCAGAGAAACCAAAGGCTTAGTGGGAAACATGAAAACTACCTTAAAATACTTGAGCAGTGATGATATCAAAAAAGAGTAAATATTATTTTCCTTGGAAATGGCTAAAAGCTATAAGGAAGGAAGGCTTAAACTCAAAAAGTATGGAGGAAAAAAGAAACTCGATGATAATTAGTTTTATCCCAAAGTACAATGGGTAAACTTCAGAAGTGATGGGTCCCTCTTTATTAGAAGTTTTCAGGGAAGAGGTGACTAGATAATATTGTGGATGCATAAATTGGGTATTGTTTTTTAGTTATTTTTATAGATTTTTTCTTTTTCTCTCACTGCCATTTCCAAATATTTGCCTCCTTTTCCCCCTTTTCAGTAAAGTATTTCCTACTAAACAATCAAAAAGAAGAAGAAAAAGAAAAAGAAGAAGAGAAAAGAAAAAGGAGGAAGAAAGAGAAGAGGAAAAGGGGGAAAAGATAGAGGAGAAATGATAAAAGGGAATTCAGCAAAATTAATCATCACTCAACACATTAATAAGTCTTTTACCATATTTGTATATTGCATATATTTGCCCACATAATCTGCCACCTCGATCAAGAAAAAGAGATATCTATTTTGTCTGAAGTGGTTTGGAAAAAAAGATATTAGGCTTTTTTTGGGAGGGAGGGCTTTTTTTGTCAGGAGGAATTGAGTTAGACCTTAAATGATAGGTAGGAAGTTGATAGATGTATATTGAGGATCAGGAATGATAATTCCGACCAAACCAGAGGGGACAACATGAGCAAAAAACTTAGAAGTAAGAAAAATGCAAAGCTTAGTTAAGAAACGATGAATATTCAAGATTAGTTAGAGCCTGATGTCAATGGGATAAGTGGGAAAATAAGGTTAAAAAGGCAAATTGGAACAAGATTGTATAAAACCCTTGAAAGTTCCCTGGCTGAGCTGTTTGGATTTTAGACTGTAGGCAATGGGGAGCTTTTGAAGATGTTGATCCTGAGGGTGACATGATAAGAGGATTCTTTAGTAACATTAATCAGATAGCATTATCATATGACTCAGAGTACAAGGCATTAAAGGCAGGGAGGTCAACTAGGAAGCTATTAAAATAGACTGTTCATGAAATAAGCATGTGAAGTAGGATGGGAGAAGACCAAATTCAAAGGTAATAATGAATTATAAAAACCTAGTGAAGGAAAAATGGTGTCATGGAGTGAATGTAGGAGGTAATGAGAAATAAAGAATCATTATTGATTGATTCCAAGATTGGGAATCTGATGATTGAGAGAATGGTGGTGCTATCAGCAAAAGTAGAATTCTAACATTCCCCTGTCCTTTTTAAACCCTTACTATGATTAAGAGATTAGAAATACAATATTACAAGGATAAAAGTAAAATAATGTCTGCCTTCAATGAGCTTACATTATACTTTGGAGAAATTCTGTGCATAGACAAGAAAATAAGGCAATGATCATGATGATAACTTTTATTTGGGACTGACTAGGGGCAGGCACTGCACTAAGCACTTTATAATTGCTACCTTATTTGATCTTCACCATAACCAGAAATAGGTGTTATTTTTATCCTCATTTTACAGTTGAAGAAACTAAGGCAAACAGAGTTTAAGTCACTTACATGGTGTTTGAATTGCCTGCTTATTTGAACTCAAGTATTCCTAACTCCCAGTACAGAATTCTATCAATTGAGGCACCTAAATGCTTGGTCTATCCATCCATTCATCCATCCATCCACTCATCCATCGATCCATCTATCATCTATCTATCTATCTATCTATCTATCTATCTATCTATCTATCTATCTATCTATCTGTCTGTCTGTCTGTCTATCTATCTACCTATCTTTCTATCTTAATATCTGTCTCTTTATCTATCACATATCATTATCCCTCCTTTATCTACTTTTCTATCTACCTGGTTATCTATCACTTCTCTGTATATCTATCCATTCATCTATTTACATCCATTTATTTACATCCATCTTTTACATTCATTTCTTTGCCCATGATACAATATAAAGCACATAGACTTAAGTAGAGTCAGAGGGCAGGGTTCAAATTCTGACTCTGCCACATAGGTACATGACCTTGGGCAAATGAGTTCACCTATCTGGGCTTTAGTTTCCTCCTCTACAAAATGAAAAAGCTGGACTGATTAAGTCCTAAACTCCTTCCAGTTCTAAGCCTCTTCTATTTAATTCCTCTGGGGAACTTCTAGTGCGGAAGCTTCTCTTATCCCTATCTATGAAGATGTCCTATACTTCTAAAATTAAGTTCTATCTGTGCCTAAGGTACTACAAGTTTACGTGACTTGCCCAGGGCTACACAGCCAATATGGATGAGAAGCAGGACTTGGAAACCATCAGTATTTCCTCACTCAGAGGCTGGCTCTTTAGCACAGAACCATTCTGCCTCTTGTGGATATACAAAATATATGACAAACAATTTCATGAAGGACTAAATTCAGATGGTGTGATGGGGAGATCAGGAAATTTTGGAAGAGAATTTGCGAGAGAGACAAGGAGTTCACTTCTAAATACTCAAAAGAGGAGAAGTGAATGTCATATGCAGATGGGAAAGACCTACATGGTAGCCAAAAATGGTGGTCTTTGTGCCTGGAATGAAATCAGGATTATAGAAATTAGCACAAAAATGACCTTCATAAATCTTAATTTAAACAGGCAAAGTAATAGCACTTATAACATTCAAACTCAATATTTTGTTGGATTCCCCACTCCATTTTTCTACTATGTACCTTATAAGATATATAGTGGATATAGTATGCCTCTCGCCTCCACCTCAGCCCCCACCCCACATACCCATTCACTTTATAGATGAGGAAGAATATTCAGAGAAATGATTTGTCCAATGTCACTCAGCTGGCAAGTGAAAAAGCCAACAGTCAAAAGTAGATCTAGTCAAGTTAAGAGTACTTTTTCATTTGAAAATAGAAGTTTTGAACTTTTATTTATTTGTTTTATGAAACACCATGGATTCCTTTTCAGACTGCTGAAATCTAATGAATTAATTAAAATAGGAAGTATTACAAAGAAAACCAATTATATTTAATTATAATTATTAAAACAGTTTTTTTTAAATATCCTTGCCTGTCAGGTAAGATATTCCTGTATTAGACATTGAAATAATATAATGAAAAGAGCACATGTTGAGTCAGGAAATAGAGGCACAACTCCTAGCTTAGAGACTTACTTGCTATGTGACCCTGGGCAAGTTATTTAACCTCTGAGAGACTCATTGTCCTCTACCAAAGGTGAGGAGACTAGACTGGATATCTTGAATTGCACTTGAACTGAATGTAACTGAAGCAGACTTGCATGAAGTCATTAGCATTACTGTCTCTTCCACAATCATCCAAGGTCAGTGGCAAGACAAAAGTCAGGATAACTCATGACCCAGGACAAAGTGAGTGACCCCATTGACATCTTGAGTGTTTGGTCAAGTTCTAAGCACTCAACATCTCTTGCTTTACCTTCCTTCATGTCCTACCTGCCCATTCCATTAGGGAGAGTCTTCATATGCTTGGAGCAGACATCTCCCTTTCTCACTAATGGATGTAAGACCTGTTGGTTACCCTTATTTAGGCAGCCTGTCAAGGTGGTTTTACTGGCATAGGTCATTGTATATGCTTCTTGAAGTCACAGGTGAGATCTGGATAAAAGATAGATACCAAAGGTGCATGAGCACCTCTGAAAAAAGAAGAGAATAGTTGATAGTGAAAAACATAAATTATTTCTATTATAATTAGTAAATGTTCTATGATATTCTTACTATAAGAATAAATATCTATATATATGCATATATATCATACATAGATATTAACATAAGTTAAATATATACATGGCTTCACATGGATATGAATATATACATTATATGTGTATATATGTATTTAATTTTAACAAGAATTGATCATAGTAACATAGATTTAGAAATAGAAGGACCTCTGAGGTAATCTAGTCCAACCCCCTTATTTTATAGATCAGGTACCATTATAAAAAGCCCAAATAGTTTAAATGAATTTCCCATGGTCATAGCAATAATAAATATCTGGGTTAAGATTTGACCTCAGGTCCTCTAGCCCCAAACCCCCGGCTCCCTTGATAGCACCGGACAGTCATAGTTTGGAAATTGTTGATTCTTCTTATATTTTTATACTATTTTGAGTTCCCTGTGCTTTTCTGAGTTTCATTGAAAAAAATGCACCCTTGGTGACTAGATGAAACCAGGTATGTCTAAACTGACCATCCTGTGTTTTCTTTAAAGCCAGGGACTGTTGTTTTTTTATCTTTCCTTGTATCCCTAGTACATCATTGAGCTCAAAGGTAATGCATAAATGCTTACTGGCAAATATCTGGAGGCAAGATTACAAGATTATAGATTTGGATATAGAATTCTTTCTCAGGGATCATGAAACTAGAAGGTATTAAAAATATGTCCCCTGCATGGGTGGAGAGAGTCTGCTCATTCATGAGTTCCTTACATCAATGAACAGATTCAGTCCTTATCCCTATTTCTATTACCTTTCTCTATGTGTATGTTGTTTCCCTGAGTAGAACACATGCTCCTTGAAGGGAAGAACTGTTTCCTTTTAGCCTTTATTTCCTTAACAACCTTGACCAGTACCTGGCACATAGTAGGGGCTTTTCAAATGTTTGCTGAATATAATTGAATCTGGACCATTTTACTGACTTGCTATGGGGACTTAGATAAGTCATTTAATAATGATGCCTAACATTTCCTTTGACATTATTCAGTTATATCCAATTTTTTGTGACCCTATTTGGGGTTTTCTTGGCAAAGGCTCTGGAGAAGTTTGCTATTTCCTTCTCTAGATTATTTTATAGATGAGCAACTGAGGCCAACAAGGTTCAGTGACTAGCTCAGGGTTTTTTATTAAGTGCTATTGAATATCTGAAATCAGATTTGAATTTATGTCCAACTTACTCTAAGACATGACACACTGTGCCATGTCACATTTCTATAGTACTTTAAAGTCTAAAAACAAACAAACTACATTATGTCATATCATTTGATACTTTATAAGAAAGGCACATTGGGTATTATGAATTTCTTTTAGAGATTGGAAAACTTGCTAAGAGAAATGAAATAACTTGTTCACTATCAAATGGCAATAAATATGAGGGATAGGATTTTAATGCATGTCTCCTCCCTATAAGCCCACCTCAGTGTCTTTATACAGTGGGTGATTTCCATTTGTTCCATCACTTCTAAGCAACATTACCCCCTGTAATCCATCAGGTTTTTATTTTAATTGTTTCTTTAAAAAAAACCCTTTCCTTCCCTCTTTGAATCAATACAGAATGGTTTCAAGGGAGAAGAACAAGAAGAGATAAACAATGAGGGTTAAGTGACTTTCCCTGGGTCACACAGCTATGAAGTGACAGAGACCAGATCTGAACCCAGAACCCCTCAACCTAAAGTCCTGGTTCTCAATCCACTGAGCCACCTATATGTCCCCTCACCAAGATTTTATGAGGAAAAATAAAATACCAGCTACTTTATGCATATTAGAAGAAATTTATTAGGTAAATTCAAAGTTTATATTAATATTTAATTATTAGTAGAGTGGTCTTCTGTACTGTCCACACACACACATGCACACACCACATGCACAAACCACATACACACACACACACACACACACACACACACACACACAGCCTTTTCCAAGTTGCACAGATACTAGTAACCAACTGAATATTATCTCCAAATTTCTAAAAATTAAAGTAAAAAAAATCTGGTCAGAAAGCAAATAGTTAAGCATGTTACAGAAAACTTAGATTCCATTCCTTTCACTTTATTCTAAAATGTCCCTTATGTGTTCTTGCCCTGGCTTCTCAGTAGTTCCTTTTGGTAAAGAATAGGCATAAGTCAGAAGGCATTTTAATGCAATGAAGCGAGGATCCCATGTGCACTGGCTCCCTATTTTCTCTATAATTATGTAGTTAAACTTGTTAAACTTAAGCAACTGTAGAATTCTAAAATATTTTGTTTCCTGGTCTTCCTTGGCTTCCTTGAATCAGACTGGAAATAACACTACATTTATAGTCAGTCTGTAGGTTCAAATTCTGATTCCACCATGTGTGATCTTAGATAATAATGTTGTCCTTCTCTACCTTGGTAAAATGATGAGATTGTATTGAAGGACACACCTCCAAGGTCCATTCTAGCTCTAAATTCCATAACCCTCATGAAATACCATTATTTCATATAAATTATTTCAAAATTGCATGGTGATTTCTTTCCTTTCTTTTCCATTATCAGCTATAATTTTAGGGGAAAGAAAAAAAGTTCTGCTTATTACTATTATTATTCTCAGTTGTATTCATTTTATAATACCATATGTGAGTTACATTTGTTAACTTTCCAGTTAAATTTGGCATTTCCCTGGGTATCAATACCATTTTGAAAGTGTTCTATATATACACTGCACTCCATAAAACTTCCAATTTCCCCATTTGAAGATGTATTTAATTAAAACCTAGTTTTATGGTGCATACACTAATTATTACTCTTAGCTTGAAGGCTCAGACTGAGCATACTTTTTAATTCTATAGCTCAACTCCTTTCCAACAATTTTGAATGGTGAGATTTCAAATGCATTCAGCAGTTTCAATATAAATTCCCCATTTACGTTAAAAAATACCTTAAGCTGTTAGTTACCTGCTTAAAACATCTAAGCAAGAGAAATTCAATGTGCTAAAGATATCTGACTCATTTAAGGAATACCTGATGTGCTGAAAAAATGAATCTATATCTAAGAAGATGATGGTAGGCTGGAATAAAGATCAAATTTAATGGAAGCTAAGTGGCATAGCTGGACTTTAAATTAGGAAGATCTGAATTTGAATCCTAGTTCAGACACTAATTAGGTCTTTGACTTTGAACAAGTTCCTTAATCTCTGTTTTGTCATCTGCAACATGAGGATAATAATAGTACTCTCTCCCTCACAGGGTGGTGGGGAGGATATATTTAATTATAACTAGGGTGGTCTTCTGCACTGTACACACACACACACACACACACACACACACACACACACACACACATATAGCCTTTTCCAAGCTGGACAGATACCAGTAACCAACTGAATATTATCTCCAAATTTCTAAAAATTAAAATAAAAAACTGTAAATATATATGACTCACTTTACAACCTCAAAATGGTGGATCAGTGCTAGCTCTTGATGGAGCTACATATAAAATCTTATACTTTGGTTTGTAATGTTAAAAATTGTAAAAGCCAAACACTAAAGGTTTGAGCCAAACTGTAAAGATAATTTTTAGTGTCTTGATTTAAAATCTAAGATTAAGTGGTCGCCATGGGAAAATTCCCAAATATGAAAATACCTAAGTCAGTTGGGTTTTATGGAGATTTTAATTAATACAAATGACGGGATTAAGGGAAGGAGAGAGAGAGGGAGAGAAAGAGAAAATAGTAGAAAGGGCCTAGGCCACCTGAGCCTAAGGGAGAGTGAGTCAGTCTTTATCACTCACCACAAAATCTTCAAGTAAACTCCAAACCCCCGAACTCCAACTCCAACTAACTTCCAATCCAAAAACTCCCTCCAATTCAATACATCTCTTCCTTTTAAAGAAATTTTCTCTCATATCACCTCCTCTAAATTTTCACGTCTACCAATCACAGTAGATGCTTTTTCCGAAGACTGCCCATTCTTAGTTTTCACCACTCTTTAGTTCTCACTTTCTCTGGGTAGACTAAAACTTCACACCTCTTTTGTTAAGCTTGTCTTTTGTTAAGTTGTTTGATTTAGTGATTAATTTAACCTTTATAGTTATTTATCACCTTTTTGTATTAGATCTAAAAATAGACCTACCTTAAGGTTCTAGTTTACTATAAGATATGAGTTACGGACTTCCCCTAAGGCACTGTCTGAGTAGGGTAATTTTAAAAGTTCTCAATACATTCCTGATGAAGTACCTCCATTGTTAAAAATGGGGAATAGCTTAATCAAATCTTCTGAAGCAGAGTCTGAGCAGTTTTAAGATTCACAGGTTCAAAAATTCTACTTCAGATATTTAAGATGGGGAAAGAAGAGCTAGACAGGAGTTCACCAGGGAGAAAGTTGCAGGGCTTTGGGTTGCAAGCTCATCAATAGTTAAAAGTCTCATGCAGCATTCATAAAAGCTAATGATATTTTCAAGAGAATGGTATAAAGAGAACCATAACATCTGGGTATCAATTGGACATACTCCTGTTGTGTTTTGCCCTAGTTAGATCTCCTATAATGTAGTATGTTCAGTTCACCACATTTTGGGGATGAGCATCCATGGATTGAAAAGGATCCAAAGGAATATGCTCTCATCTCAAGAGAAAAAAAAAGTTACTGAAAGATCTCAAAATTGTGTCATTCAATGAGATTCAGTTGAAAAAAAGATATTTGAGTTATTAAGACAGCTGAAGGGGAAAGGATAATTATTTTTAAGTATATGTATAAAAGGAATTTGTCTTTTTCTCTTTGCCCCCAGCAGTAAGAGCTAGAAGCAATGAAGGGAAAGCTTGAAAGAGATTGGGGCTTGATATAAGAGAGGGGAGAACTGCCTAAACTCCCCAAGAGGTATTCTAAGGTATGATGGATGTTCCTGGAAGGCACAAGGTTCCCTTCATCAGGTGGAGAATGAATGATCCTCTTGTCCTGATGATTCCTTCTCGGGCAGGTTATTATAGAGATTTCAGCTCAGGCATAGGATGACCTCTGAGATCTGGGGTGTGAATGTAGAGCCAGAGAGAGCCAGAGAGAGAGAGAGAGAGAGAGAGAGAGAGAGAGAGAGAGAGAGAGAGAGACAGAGACAGAGACAGAGACAGAGACAGAGGGGGGGGGAGGACTAAAGAAACTAGCTTTTTCCACCAAATGAACAGGAAAGTATGCTTTTTCTCTTCCCTAGTACTGGCTTACTATGTCCTAAGAGTGCAGTCATTTCATGTGATTCTAAGCTTACACAACATAATACAAGACAACTCAACACAACACCACAGTGCATACACTATAAGCCTTCATGAATCTCCCCACAAAGCAGAGGATTTCTGCAAGGCAAGGAAGATAACTACTTCTTGCTTCCAAAGAGCTGATCTTCTTTTCAGTAAGTAAGGTCCATAGGCACATGGATTCATATAACATAATGAGAAAGAGAGATCACTGACAATGGAGAAATCAGGCAATTCTCCCTCCAGGAAGGAAGTTGGCACATCGGTCAAGTTAGAAAAAGGTCAGGATTCTCTTAGGTTGGGTGAGCAGGACTACCTGCAAGGTAGAATCCCTTCAGCAAAGACTTAGAAATGGATTGAGCTGACTAAGGCCTTTGGCACAACATAGACACAACTTGTCACTATGACAGGATGAAATTATTTTGAGACAGAGAAAAATCTTACAATTAAGCAGCAATGCAAATCCATGGTTCTTTAATGGAGCCTCAAGGGACCTTAGAGTCAATCATGTCATCTAGTCCCCTAATTTTGCAGAAAAAAAATATTCCCCATATGAATAGTAAGTACTGGAGGCAGGATTTGAACCCTGTTCTATATCACTGCCTATGCCATTCCTTTCCTCTGTGTCATTCTACTTTTGGCACTTCTAGCCTCAGTTTAGCAGCTGTGATTCATCTTCAAGTTTTTAGGAGAGCCAGCAGAGAATAGGATGTCCTTGACTGCTCTATAGTATATCCCCTTGAGGATCTATTTTCAGATCAGAGATAGCCTCCCTGGGTATGGCTAGGCTGGCTTCCTTTGTGCTCTAAGCCTCAGCTTCCCCGTATCTTTGTCATTTGCTCTGGAAGATGGTGCCAGGGATGTTTTGGACTTGAAGTTATCTACAACATCTAACATGGTCTTGACTGGTAATAAATCACCTTGGCAGGCAAGCCATTCACCGTGAGGCACCAGGGCTTAACAAGTTGTCTAAGTTATAAAATATGGACAACAAACTTTTGATGGGCTCCAAGAGAGAATGACGGTGTAGAATGACCTAGCCATACTCCCAGGTTCCTGATGGCAAGGAATACAAATGAACTTTCTCTAGGGAAAGCATTAGGTCAAGTTTGTCATTTCTGAGCCAACCTGTCCTTGATCAATTGGACAGGTTATCAAGGAAACAACCCTGGCATCCATCTCCTAAATTCCAGCTGAACTAAGTCTTAATTTGGAGGACACATCTAATAATGTAATCTCACAATGCTGTAGCATTTCACACAAAGAATAGGTAAATCCCACATCCTTTGGGTTCTGTAACAAGATCTTTGGTAGGAGAATGGTCTTTAGTTATACCCCTTCCGTTGGCGGGGGGGATGCTGAGAACATTTTCTAGATGCTCATTTTCCTCAATTAATAAAAATCTAGAAGCTCCTGTCATTTCACCCCACATTCACTTCCTTGTCCCTTATTTTGGGGAGAGCTCACTACCCAGAATCATATCTAATGAAAATTTGCTCTGAATAGTCTTGCCTGTTCTGTGCCAGGGACAAGCAATATGAAACATGCCCATTCACAGGGAATATGGATGTATGCTATAACAGAGCCTTAAAGACATAGTCTTTGCTATGTTGGCTAATTTTGATGAGCTTTCATCTCCTCTTTATTAAAAAAATATATTGTTACAAGGGATGCCTTACTGTGTGTGTTTATGGGGGGTGTTCTTTTTTAATAAGTTTAACTAATTAATTAATTTAGAATACTTTTCCATGGTTACATAAATCATGTTCTTTCCCTCCCCTACTTTCTCCCCCCTCCCTTAGCCAACGTGAAATTCCACTGGGTTTAATATGTGTCATTAATCAAGATCTATTTCCATATTATTAATATTTGTACTAGGGTGATCATTTAGAGTCTACATCACATCCCCAATCATATCCCCATTGAATCATGTGATTGAACAGTTGTTTTTCTTCTGTGTTTTTACTCCAACAGTTCTTCCTCTGGATGTGGATAGTGTTCTTTCTCCATAAGTTTAGGGGCATATTCTTAGAAATGAATAGGAAATAAAGATGAAAAAAATTTTAAAAGGAAACTTATCTCAAGTCATATTTGTAATTCATTCAAGGGTTACATTAACTTCTTCCAGGCATCCAAATTAACCCAACTGGGGGAGATATATTGTGGAAAGATGGCAGAGTAGGCTGAAAAGCTTTCTCACCCTTCCCAAACTCCAGAAACCACCAAAAATAATCCCATAAAACCAACATTAAAAATATTAAAAATAGGTAGGGGTCCAGAATGAAGCTGAATAGCTAAGGACAACTAGGGAAGAAGGTTTCTGACTTCTCTAGCCTCTGTCCAATTTCTCTAGGGGCCTGAACAGAGCAAAGAGAGAGACCCCATAAAGCAGACCCAGAGGGCAGGATTAGCAACCTCACTGGGATTGCTCAGAGCCTAAATCCCTGACAATACTGCTGGAATCTAAATTCTCTTGTAGAGGACCCTTGGAGCAGCTGTTCCTTTAGCCCACCTCTTGGGAGTAAAGGAGGGGACATTTTAGAGACATCTGGCACTAGGTCCTAAGGGAAAGAACTCAAGTCTCATTGCTAATAAATGAGGTACTGTAATAAGGTCTTTGGTAGGAGACCTGAAAAATGTGAACTGAATACCTGTTCTGCCTGGGGCTGATAGGAGAGGAGGTGTTATAAAGAATCATGTATGAGTGTGTTTGATGAGGACCTGGGGAGCTATGGTCACTTCCAGGAGAGTAGAGCCCCTGGTTGTTGCCACAGTGGGAGGTAGATTGGCTGCTTGAAGCAGAAATGCCTTTGGGCTCTAGTGGGAACACCTGAGGTCAATCATGGACTGGGGTTTGAGTGAGCAACTGGGAATATGTCTGACTCTGGATTATAAAAACTGCAATAACTAAATAGGAACCAGGAAAAAAACCAAACATCTGCATAAAAAATCCTGAAACCTGAAATAATCTATATCAACACAATAGAAACCCTGAGACTCCAGGGAAAAAAGACAATAATTAAATCTATTATCCTGGCTGCTAAAATTTCAGAAAAATAAATAAATAAATAAAAATGAGCAAGCAAAGAAGAGAGAATCTAAAAATTGATAGCTATTATAGGGAAAGAGAAGTTTTCACCTCAAACTCAGAGGACAGTGAAGTAAAAACACCTACTTCAGAAAACAGTAAAGAAATATAAGTGTCCACAAGCTCAAAGAGAGCTTTTGGGAGACCTTAAAAAGACCTCAAAACTAAAAGAGAGAGGTAGAGGGAAAATTTGAAAACAGATATGAACAATGCAAGAAAATCAAGAAAATTTTGAAGGAAAGATCACCTAAGTGGAACACAAGATCCCAAAACTTGCAGAAGAAAATAATATATTAAGAATTAGAATTAGACATGGAAAAACAGTTTCCTAAAACAATAAGAAATAAAAATCAAAAGAATGAAATAATAGAAGAGAATACAAAACAACTTACCTGAAAAATAGAACAAAGAGACAATATAAGAATAGTCATATTCTTGAAAAATAATGAAAAAAAAGTTTAGACATCATACTCCCATATTCTAAGAAATCATCAAAGGAAACTGACCAGAAATTTTAGAAATAGAGGGTAAAATAGAAATTGAAGGAATTCAATGATCATCACCTCAAAGGTACCTAAAGGTGAAAATGCACAGGAAAAACATTGCTAAATTCTATAGCCCCCAGGTTATGGGGGGAAAATTACAAACAACAAGGGAAAATTTTTAAATACCGGGGAGCTACAGTAAATATTGGACTTGTATGCACCAAGTATTAAAGCATCTAAGTCTTTAAAAGAAGTCTAGATGACAGATGGAAATAGTTAACAAAATAATAATAGTAGGGGAATTTAATTTCCCCCCTTCAGAGCTGGGTAAATCTAACCAATAATAAATAAGAAATTAAGGAATTGAATAACTTACGTTATGTATGTTATGTTATATATGATAGATATCTGAAGATCTCTCTCTCTTTCACACACACACACACACACACACACACACACACACCTACCTACATGAGGCTAGTAGTAGATCTAAACATAAGGATACACATAATCCAAACATAGTTTCTGGTGGGAAAACTGTTGGATTAGAAAGCATATATATTCTGCAAAAATCTTTCTTTAACACTCATCATACTATGGAGGTATCCCTGCATTCTTTGAGGTTGTGACATTGGAACAAAAGCTTCACTGAGTTATGATCAAGGTGGAAAAACTTGGTTTTGGAAAGAGTATGGTCCTAACAACAGATTTGACTGCTTCTTAAGGACCAATATATAGTTAAATATGGTCCTGGTAAGGTATGTTAATTGAGAATCAGATGAGTTAAAGTGATCACATTAAATGCTGATAGTAACATGGAGAAACAGGCTCAATATTATATTGCTAGAGTGACTGTGACTTTTTTTATAAAACAAATCAGAAATATACATTGAGGGCTGTAAAGTTATTCATGCTTCTTAACCTAGAGATATTGTTTCAAGAGTCAGGCCCTGAAGACTTTATTGAAAGGGTCTGTTTTAAAAAGTTCACAGAAACTTTGTTTATAATAACAAAATAATTGAAAATATCACAGATGTGATGAATGAGAGAAATGGCTGAATAAATTGTGATATTTGAATATAATGGATTGTACTATATTATTAGAAATGATAAATATTGGAGATATAAAGCAAATATGGAAATATATGAAGAGAAGAGAATAAGAATAATGCATACCATGATTACATTAAAAAATAACAGTCATATCAAGAGAAAACTATCCAAGTAAAAGAAATCCAAAAGGGAACTAAAAAAACAGGTTGTTTATTTTAGACTGCATTTTTAATGAACATATTTTAAACAAACTGTAAGCAATAAAGCTTTTATGGTTATACATGTTTTATCCACTTGTTCAGCTAATTATTTTTGTTGGTGGTGGTTACTAAGTATATAATAAAAATAAAATAAAGAAATTCATCCAATCAAAATTGTATAAACAAACAAAATTCAAACACTCAATGGTTAACACATGTTAGGTACTATGCTAGGCACTGGGAATACAAGTAGAGGTAAAAATATGGTCTCAGTGTCAGTCTCAAGTCAATCATTTAACAAGCATTTATCAGGCACTGGAGATACAAAGACTATGCAAAAACATTCAAGACAATTTGGAGAGAAAAAGTTGTAGGAGCTGGGATGATTCTAAATCATTTTATGTAGAAAGTGATACTTAAACTGAACTTTGAAATAAAGATATTCTAGTAGATAGGAATCAGGAAATGATGTATTCTAGAAGACAGTGAGGGAAGCAGCTAGTGCAAAGACACAGGAAGAAAGATTGTCCTTCTTTGACTTTCATTTCAATAGTTCTGATTCCTTTTCTCAATCTTTCACATTAACTTATATTCTCTCTCCCTTTCCCTCTCACTCTTCCTCTCTCTCACTCCCACCACCTCATCCTTATTGTCCTTACTGTACAACAGATTGAGTGACTGGGACAGATATTTCTCAAAAGAAGTGGTGCAAGCATCTAGGAGAGCATTTGGAAAGTCTCACTTTGGCAACTGGCTCTCAATGTACTAAGAGTAAAAATGGCAGAAGTCTCAGTTCAGCCCCTGGTGAAATATTCTTATTTAACCCACTTACACTCAGGCAGACAAGGATATTAAAGCCTTGTCAAATACTGAAGACTTATTCCTAATCAATCCTCCAGTAATGAATGAATAGAATTGAAAATGTTATTAGAATAATTGACTCTTCATCATGAATAGAGAATCACAAAAAGAGGAAATTAAATATGTGTAGGTTCTAACAGACTGGTAAAGAGCATTTGGAAGATCAAGACAAGAGGACTTCAGAATTGAGAGGATTTCACCATAGATGATAAACAATGAAAACTGAGGTTGAGATATGTGTTGGACTAAATGACCTCTGAGATCCCTTCCAATTCTGTGGCTGTTGTGTATTGGTCTCTTCAATTGCTTTTGAATGACAATCTTTAACATTTGTTTTAGTCCCTTTTGGGTTTTAGAAACAAAAAATTATATTTTGTTTCAAGAGAATTTTAATATCTTTATTAAGGTTTAGTGAGTTCTTTTCATAGGGTAGAATAATCAAAGGAGTGGAAAGTGTTTTGGAGTTCTGTTAACCCAGCACATCCCTAAAGAGGAAGTAGGAAAAATCCTTAAGCAAATACTCCAAAATTACTCAAGTGTATATGAAAACATAAAATAAAGAATTACAAACCCATTAACTTATGAAGACCTTTGAATAGGTCTATTAGGGAGATTTTCCCTTCATTAGATTTAATTCTTCTTCTTTTGAATATACTATCAATATATTGACCCCATCTTGGGTCAGTCAGAATGCCACTCTTTGTTGACATGATATTTCTTTTAAAATTATACTTCTTCCCATCCCAAATCTTTTCCTCACACTAACATCATTAAACTTTTAACCAACGTTTTATAGCATGACCTTGAGTCCCTTCCTCATCCTGTTGACAATCCCTTTGATATTTTCCAGTTTGTGAATGTCCTTCCCAAAAATTATCACCCAGTTTGACAAGAGCAGAGCATAATGGGACAATTAACTCCATTATCACAGAGTGTATGGCAGATGGAATGAAAATAGAAATTGAATTAAGAAAACCTGAATTCAAATTCAACTTGTGTCACTTACTAGGCAGCTAGGTAGTGTGGTGGATGAAGCTCTGCTGGAGTCAGGAAGACAGGAGATCAGATTCTTCTTGTCTAGGTGATCCTAAGCAATTCACACAACTTTGGTTTGCCTCAGTTTCCTCATTTTTAAAATGGGGATAATAATAGCCTACTTCCCAGGGTTGTTGTGAGTATCAAATGAGATAATTATAAATCACTTAGCATAGCATTGGACATATAATGAACATGCTATAAATGTTGCTATTAATATTATAATTTCTACATGTGTGATTTTAGATAAGTAACTTACTTTGTCTGGGCCATGATCTCCTCAACTATTAAATGAAGGGGTCAGACTAGAAGGTTGCTGAAATCCCTTCCAGCTTGAGATCTATGGTCCTATTCTCTTAATTCAGCCTAAATTTACTTTGAATGATACTTTTTTTTATTATCCTATCACACAGATATCCAGAATGAACTTGCTGTTCACTAAAATTCT
Source organism: Monodelphis domestica (assembly GCF_027887165.1). Taxonomy (NCBI): domain Eukaryota; kingdom Metazoa; phylum Chordata; class Mammalia; order Didelphimorphia; family Didelphidae; genus Monodelphis; species Monodelphis domestica. The sequence continues at coordinate 407,270,437 of NC_077230.1, read as the reverse complement.
AAGATTTTCCCCCACTCCTGAAGAGGAGACACAGACACACACACACACGTGTGTGTGTGTGTGTGTGTGTGTGTGTGTGTGTGTGTGTGTGTATGTTTATAAAACCCAAGTAGGAGGCTTTATTTATGCACAATATATTTTGCCTCATAAGTTATGACCAAACGTTCTAATCATTCAGTCTTTGTTTAACCTGACTGGCATCCAGTGTTCAAGCTATATAATCCAGCTTTGAACTATCCATAAACTTCTGACTTTCCTTCTCAAATTTAGCAGAAAACCCAGTCTCTATTTTGTGGTTATTACCCTGACAATATGCAATTCTGCATATATGATGATTCTTCTCTTCTCATTATTTGCTCCATAATCAAAATTTTCATTTTACCAGCAGCAGGCCAACCTATTCAAACCAAACTGTGATTAGCCTCAACCTATCTCAATACCTGAAAAGGAGAGTCAAGAATCCCACCGGTGATGAAGTGGCTCTTGCCATGGTCTTGATTCTAAAAGGATATATTGCTTTTTGTGACACTCTGCTGCCCATAATGAAGCCAATTCTATTCCAAACCAATAACTTTTCCTGTCTTACTCAGGCCTTCTGCCTTTATAGATCAATCTTTTTTTTTTTTATTAATAGATTGATCTTTTACAAGTCTACTCAAGTGTGGCCAAGGATACAGTATTTTTTCTGGAATTTTTCTTTCTCTACTGCATCAATATCACTCTGGGGAAAAGGCTGAAAAAGAGAAGAGTCATTTGTCATTGGCTAATCATGAGAAAGTAATATCATTCACTGGCAGCTGGTAAAATCCACAGAAGTCATAAAGATGATTTGAGCTTCCAACTGCCATTCTCGTTAAGTAACATCTAGACTAAGACTCCAACAGTTTGCCAGAAAATATGTCACAGAAGCAAATGTCTAATAATGAATATTCATTTAACAGGTGACAGAAAAAAGCATGATGTCCAGATATGAAATCATGAACTGCAAATTCCAATGGAGGGGCATTTATTGGAGCATTTAGGCAATTAAAAATGTACTAAAAGTGTTTAAATTGCTACACATAAAACTTAGGAAGTAGATTTGCACTGAGTGGGCTATACTGTCTGGTTCTTGCCTGTGTGAGTCCATAAGTATTCTCTATGATGATAGATAAAGAAATTAATAATTTAGACATAGAACCCTGATACCATATTGCCCTGTGTTGATAAGATACAAATGATTCTAATAGCATTGAGTTACTTGGATTCAAATTGTTTTCTTTCTATCCACATGGCTTTCTACATAAAATAAAATAAAATAAAATAAAATAAAGTGTTGCAGATGAGATATGTTTCATATCCTTTTAAGTCAACTTGTCATCTCATCTTTAACAAGCTATCTTAAATTTAAGTGATGGTGGGTCAAGAAACTGGATTAGTGGTTCAGGACATTTGTCTTCAATTTGTTACCTCTAGAAAAGGATTTTGAATTTGTGAGAACAGTTATTTAATTAACCAAACCCTTTGACACACAATCTCACTACTGAATATATAACCCCAAGGAGATCAAAGAAACAAGAAAGCCCAAGAATATACTAAAATATCCTTAGAAGCTCTGTAGAGAAATGAAGGAAGAAAGGAAAGAAGAAAGGAAGGAAGGAAGCAAGGAAAGAAGAAAGGAAGGAAGGAAGGAAGGAAGGAAGGAAGGAAGGAAGGAAGGAAGGAAGGAAGGAAGGAAGGAAGGAAGGAAGGAAGGAAGGAAGGAAGGAAAGAAGGAAGCAAGGAAGCAAGGAAGCAAGGAAGCAAGGAAGCAAGGAGGTAGGGAAGGAAGGAGGGAAAGAAAGAGAGAAGAAAGGAAGGAAGGAAGGAAGGAAGGAAGGAAGGAAGGAAGGAAGGAAGGAAGGAAGCAAGGAAGCAAGGAAGGAAGCAAGGAAGCAAGGAAGCAAGGAAGCAAGGAAGCAAGGAAGGAAGGAAGGAAGGGACAAAAGAGGGAGGGAGGGAAGGAAGGAGGGAAAGAAAGAGAGAAGAAAGGAAGGAAGGAAGGAAGATGGAGGGAAGGAAGGAAGGAGGGAAGAAGGGAAGGAAGGAAGCAAGAATGGAGGGAAGGAAGGAAACCCTAGCATTTTATTCTCATTGGGCATGTTTCCTGCACTTACTGTGCAAATGCTAATTGTTATTATGCTCCAGTATAAGAAGCTCCCTAAGAAGTAATTTGGCTTCATCTAAATGATTTTATTTTCTCTCTCCCATCCTTATCAACACTGAAAATCTTTACATGCAAAGATTTAACTAAGGTTTCATTCCATTTTGTTCAAATATATCTTAGCACCAAAATCTAACCATTCTTTTCCAGATACTATATTTTCAATATGAGTTAAAGTCAGAATCGAAATCCATTAATCCTCTTTTGATTGTTCATGAGTAGAAGCTGTGTCTATGTCCTCCATCCCCTCTCTTACTGTCACTCATTGTCAACATATATGATGAGAACTGCTTTGCACAGTTAACTTGACCTTGAATCTAGGATGTTTGGGGATGTGAGTCCCAGTGAAGTTGTTGATTGTCATTTCACACATATGCTGCTCTGGTATCAGTAGAACACTTGTTTTAAATACGTTTTTCTTAAATTTATTTTTATTTTTAATTAATTAACTAATTTATATTTTTATTTTTCTCCTCCTTGAAAGCATTTACTGCCAGGCAAATTTATTTAAAGTGACATCTGTGGCTATCTTGGCATGTGCGTGGTAATTCCCCTCTTGCTGTCATGTAATTAAGTCAATTAGGTTTCTAGGATTTCTATCAATAAAGAGGGAATTCTTTCTCAACAGTATATGAGTCACCATCCAGTAAAATTTAAACCATCCATCCCCTCCTCACCCTTCAACTCTCCAATAATCATTTCAAAAGTGGCAAGTCATGTTAACATGTCAAGAGATAGCTCATAATGCTGTGAATAGTGCACTATGCCTGGAGTCAGGGAGACCTGAGTTCACACACAGATTCTGACTTCAGTTGCATGATTTCAAGTAAGTCACTTACCTTTGATTTGCCTTAGTTTCCTTATCTGTAATTAGGGATATAATTAGCACCTACCTCCCAAAATTGTTGTGATGATCAAATGAAATAGAGATTGTAAAACAATCTGTGCATTGTCTGGCATATAATAAGTGATATATAAATGTAGGTTATTTTTATTATCAATAAATATAAATAACACCATTTTGTTTTTCTGAATACCGAGACTATGTCCCTAACCTATGAAACCATATGAATAATTCTTAGCATTTAAAAATTAAAATTATATTCTTCAGTTGTTTTAGTCATGTCTGACTTTTGGAGACCCAATTTTGGGTTTTCTTAGCAAAAAATAAATAAACACACTAGAGTAGTTTGATTTTTCCTTTTCCAGATCAATTCATAGATGAGAAAACTAAGGCAAACATGGTTAAGTAACTTGACATGGGTCACACACATAATAAGTATTCGAGGCCATATTTGAACTCAGGAAGACTCATCTTCCTGGCTCCAGACCTACCACTCTATCTTCTGTGCCACCTAAATGCCTCAAAAGTTAAAATATTGGAGTTTAAATAAACAAAACAAAAAAGTCAGGATTCATTGAATTATTAAGGGAAGTTGGGACTATTTTGACAATCTTAGTGATCTTTCTCACCCTCTGAAGTCTTTGTATGAATATATACTCCTAATAATAATTTATATTTATATAGTTCTAAGTTTCTAAAACAAAGAATGTAACATAAATTCATTTTAATCTTAAAGAAGTCTTGTGAGGCAGACACAAGTATTTTTGCCTTATTTGAATGATGAAACAACTGAGGCTCAGAAAGATTAAGTTATTTCCCATGATCACACAGTTAATGAATGACTAGGAGGTAGAATTCAAACCTAAATCTTCTAGTCTCTCAGAATTCTACTCTAACCACCACACTATGTCTAAAACACAGATTTTCTTCTGGAAGCACATTTATAATAATTAAATGCCACTCTTTATAATATTTCAATATATCAAGGATCATGATTTCATCATTGTAAGTAATGCCTCCATCAACATGGACCACAGCTCCTTCATGCCTTAGTAGACTGTTTTCATGAGTTGTTCTGGCTGAAAAAAATACAAATGAAAAACATTTAATCAACTGGATGCCAGGGTTATATGAAAATAGTGGCAAAGCAGTTTTCACACAAAGGTAGATCTAAACAGTTGAAGAAGTATCAAATGTTCATTGGTAGACTAAGGCAATATAATAAAAATGACAATTCTACCTAACTTCTTTATTCAGTGCCAAACCAACCAAACTACCAAAGAATTACTTTAAAGTGCTAGAAAAAAAAAGTCATAGGGAAATTCATCTAGAAGAACAAAATGTCAATAATATCAAGGGTATCAAAGAAAAATGAAGACAAGCACACTATATTATAAAGCAATAATCATCAAAATAATCTGACTGTGCCTTAGAAATACAATGGTGGATCAGTGTAATAGATTAGGTACACAAAGCACATAAGTAAATGATTATAATAATCTGGTGTTTGACAAACCCAAATATGCAAGTGTTGAGCACAATAACTAACTAATAGATAAAAATTGCTAGGAAAACTGAAAAACAGTTTGGTAGAAACTAGATATAAACCAGTTATCTCACATGATATAACAAAATAAGGTCAAAATGGATAAATAATTTAGACAGGAAGGGTAAAATCATAAGTAAATCAGGGGAGCATAGAAAAAATATACCTATCAGATCTATCAATAGGGAAACTTTCCTGACCAAACAAGTAATAGAGAACCTCACAGGAAGTAAAATAAATAATTTTGTTTATGTGAAATTTTTAAAAATACCCAAATAATACAACCAAAATTAGAAGAAAATCATAAAATTGGGGAAAATTACAAGAAGGTTTTTTTTCTGATAAAGACCTTATTTCTGAAAAAGAGAAGGAACTAAGCCCAGTTTATAAAAATAATTGCCATTTGAAAGTTGATAAATGATCAAAGGTTTTGAACAGGCAATTTTTAGAAGGAAAAACCAAAGTTATAATTATCTATATAAAATGTTCTAGGTCACTATTGATAGAGAAATGAACATTAAAACAACTCTGACATACAATTTCATATATGTCAGATGCATTAAAATTACATAGAAGAACATGACAAATTTGGACAGGGATGGGAAAAAATTGGGACAAAAATACACTATTGGTGGAGTTGTGAACTAAGTCAACCATTCTGGAGAAAAATTTGGAACTACTTTCAAAAAGTTATAAAATGATGCATACCTTTTGACCCAGGAAAACCAATACTAAGTCCATTTCCCAAAGACATAAAAAAATGAAAAAGGACCTCTTTATATAAAAATATTTATATAATTTTTATTAGTAAGGGCACAGATTTGGAAATCAAATGGAACCATTATTGCAGAATGGCTAAACTAGTTTCATTATGTAATTGTGATGGAATACTATTGTGATATAAATGATGAGCAAGTTGCTTTTGGAAAAATCTGAGAACTCTCATATGAACTGATGCAAAATAAAGTGAGCAGAATCAGGAGAATATTTTATGTTTTTAACATCAATATTTTAAAGATGTTAACTGTGAAAAATTAGCTATTTTAAGACAATGTTCACGGACAATGATCTAGGAAACTTTCAAAGGATCCATAATGAAAAATGGTATCTATCGCCAGAGGGAGAAGTGAAGAACTCTGAATGCAAATTAAAACAAATCATTTTTAAAATCTTTCTTTCCTGATTTGTTTTTGTCCATTTTCTTTTGCAACATCATTAATTTGGAAATACATTTTACATGGCATCAGATATAAATCAATATCAAATTTCTTGCTTTCTCTAAGAGGAGGGAGGGTCAGGAGGGAAGAAGAAAAAATGGAAATCAAAATCTTAAAAAATGACTATAAAATTCATTTTATATTTATATGGGAAACATTTAATCATATATGCACATTTATATGTATGTGTGTATGTACAGATACATATTTTAACTGCTATTCTGCATTGTAATGTAAGTTTTTTGATAACAGGGAATATTTTTTATTTTCTTTTTATTCTCAAAGCTTTAACACTACTAAACCTACATTATATTCTAAATGCAATTCTAAAAAGTGCATGTTCTCTGAAAGTCTAAATCCATTTAATACTAGAATCCAATCCAACCCAAATTGTATTTACTAATCTAATCTAAATCCTATATGCATTTATTAATTACACAATACAGGTAAGGTACAAGACTATACTTGAAGGATAAAAAGATAATCCTTTAAGACATTGAATTCTAAAAAAGGGAAATAATAGAAAAATATATTTTACATAGTAACCTGAGGAGGGAGAGAACACTAACAACTATGGGAACAAAGAAACAGTTTCCCATAGGGGAGGATATTAGTTCTGATCCTTGAAAGCAACTCTAAATTCTAAGAGGTGGGTGAAGAGGGAATGCAATCCTGGAGTAGGGTAACCACTGTGTAGAGGATAGAATATCTAGTTTAGGAAAAAACTATCTGTCTGGTTTGTCTGGCACAGAGTAAATGAAGAGATATCCCTGTCAGTACTACTTCACAAACCAAACCAGGGTAAAATGTTTATTTGAAATATCAAAAATTCAGTATCTGCAGTCTTCTAACTTTTAACCAAGAGTAGGATGTGTGTTTAATCATCTATTGTCTGATAACAATATTGCCAGTTTTACCTAATCTGAATTCAACTGTCAGAAATAATTTTGTACCATGCAATAAATTAACTTTCTAGTTTTTAGATGGGTTCTGTGTCAATCAATCAGTCAACAAACATTTATTATCTTCTATATATAAAGCACTGTACAAGGTAGAAGGAATATAAGATAAAAAGCATGAGAAAATCACTAGAGACAAGGTCATATGCTATCAAAAGAGATAAGAAGTCAAAAATAGATATTGATCAAATGTAAGGTTAATAAATAAAAACATCCATAGAAAATTATACTAATTCAGACTAGATCATTTTTATTTTAACCAATGGAGACTTTAGAAAGACATGTACAAAAGATGTAATAAAGGGCATATAGGAGAGAAGAAATTCACATGTGCAACATGCCCCATAACATTTATATCAGAAGGGCTTTTCTCATTTCCACAAAAATTTCACACTTTCTAGAAAAGTGAAAATTATAGTCAATGTAAAAAGCATGTCAAGTGACAAATTCACCAGTGAATAGAGTTGTTTTCCTGGGGAATTCAGTTCTAAATATTTCCATTTCCCTTAGATACCTTAAGCCCTTAAGCAGAAATTTTTTCAATCACTAGCTGAAAAGTGGTGCATGGTTTCCAAGCAGCAATCCTTTTATGCCTGCTCTAAGCGAGACTTGGAGAGATCATTCTACCTTAATGTTTAAACACTAAGGCCAAATCACTTGAGAGAAGCTTATTTTTCAATGACACTATCCAGAGTGCTGAAAGTTGAAAGTCGCCCCCATTCGTTGCATGTCAGTCATAATCTCTCCTAACCAAAGGAATGACACAGAGCCACTTACCATCTCCACCCCAACTGCTAGAAATTAGGAAATATGCACATTTACTGACTTCTCTCACTCCAAATAATAATAAGATATATCTTCTAAAGAAACTTTAATTCAGGAAAGAGGAGTTTTCTCATAATGATCCTAGTTCAGCTTCAAAATGAAAATTTACTTGACTTTATCCTCTCATCCTCCAGTCCAAGGAACCTATATTACTAGCTAGTCTTCCAACTCGTCTTGGCCTCTCCTGCTTCTGTTCATTGCATAAGATATCCCTAGTGACTTTGTCTCCACATTGTGAAATATTTTTCCACTTAAAAGATACAGTCTAATAATTAGAACCCAGATTTTGAGCTCTGAATGATTCCCGGAGCAGGAAGGGTTCTCTCTAATCTTTGGATTTCCTAATGCACTTAATTTAGATACCTTTTTTGCTACCTGTTATAATAATAATCATAGCTAACATTTATATAATATATTATGTGCAAGGCACTGTGCTGAGCACTTCACAGTTTATTATATCATTTGATCCTCCCAACAATCTTGAGAGATAAGTGTTATTTTTGTCTTCATTTTATAGACTAAGAAACTGAGGCAAGCAAAAGTTAAGTAATTAGCTGAGAGTCACATAACTAGTAACTGTCTGAGGCAGGTTTTAAAATCAAGTCTTCCTAACTTCCTAACTAACCAGGACTTACTGTTTTTCAGTTTTAGAACTCCATGCAAATAAAGTGCATCATGTTAAAAATGTACTATAAATTGAAAAATTGTATTTTTTCATTTCAAAGATAAAATAGAAAGAAAGATTATGAATCCCTATTTATTGGATCCCAAATGCATCTTGGGCTTCCCTACTTCCATGATTTTGCACAGCCTCCTTTATTAATCATCTGGGTATCATAAGCTGCAGTTTGTGAACTTGTCCACTATTTTGAATAAGGTATTTTGGTATAATTGTTTCCCTTTCAATGCCATTACTTTATTTAATGTTTTTAAAAACATAATTCTAAGAATTTTGTCCATGGACTTCACTGAACACTCATAGAGGGTCCAAGCACCCCTAAAGGTCAAGAACCTTTGATTTATAATATACTCCTCTCCTCTTTGATGACATCTAAATAATAGCTAACATTTCATACCTAGATCAAATTCCATCTCCTAATGTTGCCTTTTACACAGAAATTAAGGTAGAACAAAGGAGGTAAGAGCCATTTTCCAGTCTTCCCTAATAAGATCAAATTTAAAATATTATCTTTGAAAATAGGTACCACATTTTAGTGTTGATATATAACTAGAAATGAACTCTAATGCCATCAATTCCTACTACCAACTTTCCCTCATTTTATAAATGAGAAAACTAAGTCCCAGAGAAGCAAAGTAACTGGTCCAGTGTAGCAAGTGTTAGAGATAGGATTCAAGGTAAAGTTTTCTGATTCTAGAGCCCATACCCTTTCTGCTTTACTTTTGCACTATAATTTATTTTTTATATTTATGTATACATTTGTATGTATTTATATCCTGTAAGAGTGTTCTGAGGAGGATGATCAGGAGGGTAAAAAGAATGAAAAGTAGGCAATGAAAGGATATTTTTCAGTCCTGTCCAACTCTTCATAATATCATACTTTGTTTTATTTTGTTTTTTACATATTGGGGGCAAGTAGGTTTCTCAGTGGATAAAGAGCCACACTTGGTGGTGGAAGATCCTAGGTTCAAATGTGGCCTCAGAAACTTACTAGATGTATGACCCTGGGCAAGGAACTGAATTCCCATTGCCTAGCTCTTAAGGCTCTTTTACCTTAGAATTAATAAACAGCATTAATTCTAAAATGAAAGGTAAGAATTTTTTTTAATGGAATGGTTTGCCATTTCCTTCTCCAACTCATTTACATATGAGGAAAATGGTGCAAACAGAATTAAGTGACTTGCCCAGAGTCACAGAGCTGGTAAATGTTTGAGGCTGGATTTGAAATCCAGGCTTGGCATTTTCCCACTATACAACCTAGCTGCTCCACAAAATTATTAGATTGAAGGAATTAGGGATATTTAGTTTGGAGAAAAGAAGACTTACTAGGGACGTGATAGTCTTCTCCAGGTATATGTCATATGGATGAAAGAGTCCTGTAGCTAATATTGTGGTGATGGTCCAAGACAGGCTAGACTAGGAAGAATGATGGGGAAGTGGAGAGTTGTAGAGACTGACATAGCTAAATATATCCCAAGTGAAACAATTCCTTCAAAAAGTAGTAGTAGTAGTAGTAGTCCCCTTCACCCTATGAGGAGGAGGAGGAGAGGGAGTTGCTTCAAAAATTAAGATAGTGAAGGGAATAGAACAATGGAATTGGAATCAAGAAGCCTTGGGTACAAAGTCCACCAATGACATCATATATATATATATATATATATATATATATATATATATATATATTTCTAGGCAAGTAATTTAAATACTATGTGCCTTAGATTACACATCTGGAAAATATGAAAGTTGTACTTGTCCATTTCTACGGTCATTCCTAGCTCTAAATCTGTGAGATGTGAATTGGATGATCATTAATGAGGGTACCTTACCTTCTGTCTTGGAATCCATACTGTATATTGATTGGTTTCAAGGCAGAAGAGTGGTAAGAGGTAGGAAGTGGGGGTGAAGTGACTGTTGAGAGTCATGCAGTTAGGAAGGGACTAAATCTGAAGATGGAAACTCCCATATCCAGTATCCAGGCCTGGCTCTCTATCCACTGAGATACCCAGCTGCCCCCCCCACCCCACCCCCCGTCCCCTGTAGTTGTTTTTTTTTTTTTTAAACAAGGAATTTTGTGTATTTATGGGTTGGATCAAATGGCTTTTTTATGCCCTTTCCTACTGAGAGATAATGTGATTTTCCATAGTTACTTTTCTGACCTCCTTAGCCTGAAGTGATCTCTCTTTTCCCTGAATTACAAGAGCAATTTTCTGATTAATTCATTTGGTAATTAATCAAATGCTGCCTTGTGACATCCTGTCTATTATTGTCTGGAGCTGTTCTTTTTTTTTTTTTTTTTTGCTTCTCATTATTATAACATTTCTTACAAAACGTCATATAGTATTTTTTGCCTCCTCAATAGATTGTAACCTCCTTGAGTACATAGACTATCTAATTTATTACCCATGATGTTTTAATGTTTGTAATGGTATCTGAACCAACAACTTTGATGAGCTCTTGGGGACTTAAAAATTAAAAAAAAAACACAGAGATGTGCCTCTCACTTTGAGGATACTTTCCCCCTGATCATCAATTTTTTTATTTTTTGTGCTGATTCTCTCTGATCTTAACCCGGGCTAGTTAATCCATTAGTGAGCCTTCACTCAAAACCTTTCTATCTATTAGGACTTCCTGGACATTGATGTGAGCTAGGATTGACTCCATACTCCCATATAGATCATATGAGATGGACTTTGAGGGCTATTTAGTACATCCTCTTATTTAAAAATGAGGAAACTGAGACCTAACATTGATAACAGTGGCCTTCCCAGAGTTATACAGTATGAAAGAGAATGGTTTACTCTATTGTCTATTCTGAGTTAACACAAACTTAAGTACCCCTACTTAGTACCTCACTAGACTGAAGACAGGATTAATTCTCCCCTGTCTACTTTTGAACTGAATCAACAAAAGATTAAACACCCTACTTAGTACTAGGTGAGAAGCTAACAAGGTAATTAGAGAATTCACACCCTTAGAAATTCAATCAAATCAGAAAACTGTGAACTTTTTTGATGAGAACTTAATCTTCAGAAGGCAAGAAGTTAATTCTACAGACACTGCCCCCCAGATAATTTGGAAACTGTGATTGGCCCCTTTGAAAAGGGGAAGAGACAAGAAGTCATCATAAAAAAGCAAGCCCTGAACTCCTTTAGAAGAGATTGTCTTTGAGAAGATAGTCTGAAGAAATTGTCTTCTGGAGATAGTCTTAGATAGTCTTCAAGGGAGCTTCACTGGAGACTATGACTTGGATTGTGGCCTCCGAGCTCAGCTTCTATGAGGACTCTGACTCTTAGATCACTTCATTGGTTGAATAAAAAGCTGATCCCTTTCCTAGCTCCTGGAGAAACTAGCTTCCATCTTGGAGGAGACTAGGTGATTACTCACTACTAGCCTTCCTTGTTGAGAGCTAATTAATCTCTGCTGGGATTAAGCAGACCCTGAGCAAAACATTTAGGTTAATAAGATAGATAACTTCTCTATCCCCCTCACATGTCTCTTCTTTATTGTTTTCTTTCTATTTGCAAACATTTGTAAATAAATTTCTGACTCAAGATATAATAAATATTGGAGATCACACAATTTCATATAATCATCATCCAACCATTAATTTTAACCTTTATAACAGACAGAGGTGAATTTAGAACATACAGGACATTCCCTCTCCTATTTCCATACAGTTACATTCCCTCTTTCCCTCTACCTCAGACTTCCTTCATCCCTTTAAGATGCCCTCTCATTTTCTACAAAAATCATTTCTTTATTCTCTACATGCTACTACCTTTTCTCTAAACCATCTTGCAATTAACTACTTTGTTATCCTAAATTTATATACATTAAGTTAAAAGTATTATTTTATATTTATACTCTATTTTATGCCTATTTGTCATCTCTTCAATTAGAAGGTGAGCACTTTTGTACATGGATTGCTTATTCTTTGTATTTTTATTTCCAGTGCTTAGAATAGTACCTGGAACATAGAAAGTGTTTAATAGATAAAACTGATTGATTGATTGACCCCAGGACCTCAAACTAAATCCAACATTCATTCTACTCTTCTGTACTGTCTTAAAGACATGAAGTAATTGGTTGTTTTCACTTATCCTAAAAGTCTTTCAGGCCCCAAGTAGGTGTGGATCTGACATGTACTATAACCTCTTAGCATCAAAATACAAGTAATAGATCAAATGTCTATCCTTTATCCTGAAGTTCCAAAGCAGTCTGAAATGTGGAGTCTAATACATTATCATCTGATATTCTGCTCAGGCACAAGTCTTTCCAAACAAGGAAAGATCAAATTCTCATTCAAAGGACAGAATGAATTGGTGGGAAAGAAGGATACCTTTTCACAGCTATACCTGGAAGAAAAAATTGTTTTTATTTTTATTTTTTAGTGTGAAAAAAATTGTTATCCAAGAAAATGATTTAGAATCTCCAGAGTAAAGGTGGAAAATATGTTGTTAGTTTTAATTTTTTTCTTTCTTTTTTTTTTTGCCCCCATGCAGCACATAGTTAAAGATTTGCTTAAATTCACCAAGGAGTTTTTAATTTTCTATCAATTGGTTTCAAAGTTATTTTCTTCTGAAATTGCAAGTCATGGTTCTTAGAGGCCTCTTGCATGTTAATGGTTATGTTATAAGAAAATTGGATTATATGACTTCTCCCATCCTCCAGCAAACTGCAGGGAGCCTCAAATTGTGAATCACGCCCATCATTTTCTAATATCATTTGTTAATTTAACTTAACATGCAGTCAACTACCACCCTTTCCCCAAAAGGATATCTTACTAACAATGAGATTCATAGGAAAGAGTCAAGACAGAGGATAATAAATATTAAGAAAGTAATAACCAACTTAAAAATAAGTTCTTTTCCCCAGAATAATAATCATTCACATTTGCCTGGTAATTTAGAATTTTAAAATCATTTTCCTCAACCCTGCAGAAAAGTATGAGCATCATTGTCCCCATTTTATAGGTAAGAAAACTGAGACTCAGAGAGAAATGACTCTTATTAAGTCACATTTCTACCAAGGTTTTGAGACAGGAATTCAGCTTAGCTTTCCCAACTTCAAATAGTGGATTCTCATTATTTATAACATATTATAATAAAATTCAACCAACAAATGTTTAATCAAATGCCTGTTATGTGCAAAATAGAAGCAGGTTGGCTTAGTGGATAGAGATCAGGGCTTAGAGTAAGGAAGTCTTGGGTTTACTTTCTGATTACAGCATATATGTGATATTGGACAAGTTACGCCTCTCAGCCTAGTAGGCCATTATTTAAAACTCAAGGTTGCTGATTCATATTAGTAAAGGAAGGAAATTTCTATGTTGGGAATTTTCTATACTGGTGAAACCAAAGATCAGAGTATCTTACACACACATGCATGAAGGGGGAAAATAAAAACTCGTTTCTTTGTTAAATTTGGAGTTTTATAAGGTAAATTCCTTAAGGGGAAAAACTGTTTCATTTTTGCCTTTAAATCTTCCGAACCTAGTACAGTAGTTGGCACATAGAGAACTTTTAATAAATGTTTATTGATTAATTGATTTATATAAAAATAAACCAAATTTTCCTTCATAGTTTCCCTTATAATTTCCTCGCCAAATACGACCTTATCTATTGATAAGGAAATGCAATACTCATTCTTTGCAATATAAACTAATTTTCAGAAAGAAGAAAGAATAGATAGAACTCTTGGACTGAACTGGAGAGTAATTTATCAAGTGCCTATCACGCCATGCCAGGAAACTGAATTCCTTCCATTCTAATTGTTGGAGGAAGGTTCTGAAGATCACCTGGCAAGATAGGGTGCTGGACTGGACTCTGAAGTTCTTTCTTGAGCTAAACTGCCAAGCATTAATAGCCTATTGAAGAAAGCACAATTCTGATGTGCTGGACACCTTATTTGAATGCCAAACACACATTTGTCTAAAAGACTATTTTAGGGAGAATTCACATTAAGCCAGTGCTCACATGGACATCAGTAACACAAAGACACTCTCAAGGTCTCTCTGAAGAACTTCAGTATCAACCTTGAGACATGGGACACACTGGTACAAGATATGATCTGCTCACATTAATGAAGGTGCTGTGGTGGGGACATCTAGGTGGCTCAAAGGATTGAGATTCAAAGGATTGAGGTCTTGGGTTCAAATTTGGCCTCAGACACTTCCTAGCTGAATGATCCCAAGCCAGTCACATAAACCCCATTGCCTAGCCCTTACCACTCTTCTGCCTTAGACCCAATACCTGTGTACATATATATATATATATATATATATATATATATATATATACACATGAGGGTACATCAATAATGCACAAAGACAATTGTCATTCTCGGTCACCGAGAAACTATATATATATATATATGTTTATATATATATATATATATATATAGCCTTCTGTCTTAGAATATATACATATATACTCTATACATTGTTTATTCTATATATATGGTCTTAGAATCTATATATAGATTCTACATATATTATATTTATATACTATATATATAATCTCATTTAATATGAATTTAATATGACTTCTACACCAGAGATGTAGAAGTCAGATTTGTGAGGACTTCATTTTATCCTAGAAGCTTTAGGGAGTCACTGAAGATTTACTAAAGACTTGTTTTTTAGGGTCAATTTTTCTGATACTTTTGTGAAAGCTAAACCAGAAGAAATGATAGAAGTTAATGCTAGATGGTACAGTGGACAGAGCATCATGCTTAAAGTCAAAAGTCAAGAAGACTTATCTTCCTGAATTCATATCTGACCTCAGATGCTTACTAACTGGGTGACCCAGGACAAGTCACTTACTCCTGTTTACCTCAGTTTCCTCATCTATGAAAGGAGCCTGAGAAGGAAATGGCAAATCACTCTAATATCTTTGCCAAGAAACTCCCAAAATGAGGTCGCCAAAAATTGGATACAACTGAAAATAACTCAACAACAAAGAGAACAAAAGATGTTAATCATAAAGTGAACTCAAAGATCATCAAGTCTCACCTTATTAAACAGGTGAGGAAACTAAGGCTTAGAGGAGTGATTGATTTGCCCCAGGTTATGCAGATAAATCAGTCCTAAGCCAGAGTTTAAAGGTATATTCTGTCTATGAACCCTATGAGTTTCCCATGGAATTCCACTGCCTTTTATTCCATCATTGTTGTCATTTCCTCAGGGGCTAAGCATGTGTCTGGAGAAGAGTAGCTAATTCAGCAAATGTTTTCTGAATTGAAGAGAAATGGGCCAGTCATACAGTAAGGGTGAGGGATGGTGATTGGCCACCAGTTTGATGCTTTGAAAGGTACAGAGGAATACCTTCTTTGACTGAATTTGTATCTAGTCAACATGAATTGATTAAGCATCTTATGTCCCCCAGCACTGGGGAATGCAAAGAAAGGCATTTCTTACTAATGGGGAAGACACCATATAAATAGTAATATATATACCAGATAGAGCCACTGTAAAACAAGGGCAATCTTAGAGGGAAAGGAATAGCAGTAAAGAAATATGTGAAAATTTTCTAAAATGAAGAGATAAGAGTAGGCTAGTGATGATCTGCAACAGTAAAGAGAGCACCCACCTGAGAACAGATCCATCCAAAAGCTAGGTTTTGTTGATTATAGAGAGAAATCATAATGTTGTGAGCAGCTAAAGGACAACTTTTAAATTGAAAAAGATCCAGATTTAGGTCTTGCTCTAAACATCTATAAGATATGAGACAATCTATAAGATATGAGGCAAGCCATTTAGTCTCAATTTTTCTTTATTTTTAATTACACCAGGTAACCTTTCAAGAAAATATGACAGAGATGAGTTGCTCATCCACCTAAGTAGAGGAAATTTCTAGCAAAGAAATTTCTAACATAGATGAAATCATAGATTCAGACCAGAGAGATAGACAAACAGAAATGTAATTACAGAAATACCAAGGCTCAGAAAGAAACACACACACACACACACACACACACACACACACACACAGAGACAGAGACAGACAGAGACACAGAGACAGACAGAGACAGAGACAGAGACAGAAAGACAGACAGAGACAGAGAGAGAGGGAGAAAGAGAGAGGGGAGGAAAAAAGGGGAGAAGAGAGAGGAAGGGGGAAAGAGAGAAAGAGAGAGAGAAGAGAGAGGAGGGAGAGAGAGATTGAGGGGGGAGAGAGAGAGAGAGAGAGAGAGAGAGAGAGAGAGAGAGAGAGAGAGAGAGAGAGAGAGAGAGAGAGAGAGAGAGATTGAGGGAGAGATTGAGGGAGAGGAGGGGAAAGAAAGGGGGGGTAGAAAAGGGGAGAAGAGAGAGGAAGGGGGAAAGAAAGAGAGAAAGAGAGAGAGAAGAGAGAGGAGGGAGAGAGAGAGAGAGAAAAGAGAGAAAAACTGAAAATTTCCATATGATAGTGTAATCTTATCATGCCATCCTCTGTTCAAGAAGCTTCAGTAGATCCTCAGTTCTTCCAGGAAAAACAAAACAAAAGAAACAACTCCCCCCAAAATGAACAACAACTATAAAGAATATTATTCCCTCTGGCATTTAAAGCCTTTCACAATGCAGATCTAGCCAATCCTTTCAGATGTTGGTTACACATTATTTTCTCTGTGAACTCTGTAAACTAACCAACCTACCATTCTTGCTATTTCCTCTATAAAATCTACCTCTCTTTCACTGACTTTGTACAGGCTGTGCTGCAGACTTGGAAAGAGCTTCTCCTTTATATTTACCAACTGGAATGCCCAACTCTCTTCAAAGCTCAGCTTGTGTAACCCCAAAACTTCTCCTGATTCATACAGTTCATAGCAGTCCCCTTGCAATTACTCTCTTTTTAAAAAACTGAACTTTTATTTATGTCTGTGAATTTCTATCTTCCCCTGATAGAGTGAAAGATCTTTGAACTCTCTTGCTTTCATATTTGTATCCCCAGTGTCTGACATAGTGCTTGCCACATTGTATTTTTTAAATTTTATTTTTTAACCTTTTTATTTTATTTTTAAACTTTTTTTAAACCTTCTATCCTTTAATAAAAATATGCATTTCTTCCAAGGCAGAAATGTGGTAAGGGCTAGGCAGTTGGAGTTAAGTGACTTGCCCAGGATCACACAACCAAAAATATCTGAGGTCATATTTTAACCCAGGGACTCCCATCTGTAGGCCATTAACTGCCCCCATATAGCATGGTTTTAATAAATACATTCTGATTGACCTTTGGCAATTCACATCTTTCTCTTTGGACCTCAATTTCCAGATCTATAAAATGAAGTAGTCAAATAATCTCAATCATACTCTCTAACTCTAAATCCTGCTCCAGAGACATCATACTTTTGAAACAAAGTTTAAAAAAAATTTTTTTTTACTTTAGAAAATTTTATTTAGTCAATTTAGAACATTATTCCTTGGTTTGGAGAATCATATTCTTTCCCTCCCTCCCCTCCCCCCACCCTTCCTGTAGCCCAGGTGCAATTCCACTGGGTGAATCAAAGCTTTTTAAAGAGTAGAGTGGGTCTTATGAGAAAGAACACCCGCCATCCACCACCAGAGAAAAAACTGTGGGCATAGAAACACAGAAGAAAAACAATTGCTTGATCACATGGTTCAATGGGGATATGATTGGAGATGTAGACTCTAAATGATCACCCTAATGTAAATATCAGTAATATGGAAATAGGTCTTGATCAATGACACACATAAAACCCAGTGGAACTGCTCCTTGGCTACAGAAGGGGGGTGGGAGGAAGGGAGGGAAAGAACATAATTCATGTAACTATGGAAAAATACTCTAAATTAATTAATTAAATAAACTAAAAAAAAATAGTAGAATGGGTCCATCATGGCAACAAGGTGAAGATCCTGATAGATGGCTAAGATATTCACCTATACCACCCTAATTTTTCATTCCGGCTGCTTCAGTTAAGTCAACGATCACAGATGCATTGATAAATGCACAGGAGAGACAAAAGAGAGAAAAACTGAAAATCCATGCATGTACACACGCACACAAACACAGCCTCGGCCAACCTGTCTAGGGGCAAATAAAGCCTCCCCTCCCTTCCAAGGTCAGAGAGGACAGAAGACGCCTGTGCGATGCGCTCCCCACGAGCTCTTCCACATCATCTCACTGGGGGAGACATCACCTCCATGCTGGGTTAATTTCCTGAGCCGCCGAGGCTCATCTCATCCAAGCCCCCCCCCACCCCCACTCCCACCCCTTTCTAAGAGCTTGACTGTTTACCCATTTCCACATCGGATATTATCAGGACCCATTTGACAAGGCAATTGGGGGAGCGATAGCCGGAGCTGCAGTGCTCCCTGTGTATGAGATTACGGCCTCATCAAACATACACTCCGCCTCGTCTTCTCCAAATACTCCCTTGATTATTAATATGCAAAGTAAATAGCTTTGGCCTAATGCTGTGGAACTTGCCCAGAATGGCAAGCCTTTCAGGGTTTATACACTAATAACTCCAGTGCCTCTCGCCTTGAATGGCATTATAATGTGACTGGTAAGCTATTATAATAGATTCCAGATCGCTCGGATCAATAAGAGGCAGAGAATCCATGAATATTCTCTCCATACCATTTGAGAAGAGCAGAATCACAAATTTAAATAACCAGCCTGTGTAAAGTCTGTCCTAAAATGCAATTATGTACAGTGATTAGGGATGGGGATCGCATGGCTAATAGACAGCAACATATAATTCAAACAATCTCATTTGCACTGAGTGTCAGCCTCCTCCTCCCTGCCAAGTTGTGGACCAGTAAAGGCTAGCGGGGATCACGTAAGGAGCTTACAGTTGCAGTTCTCCTTGTCCCTGGGTATGCCCTTGGGTGGAGGCGCTGGGGAAATGAAATCTGACTCAAGGCCAGCGATGGGACAGAGTTGAGGGATCACAGGGCTGAGACAGAAGATGACTTTGAGAACATCTTGTCCATCGCTTTCATTTTAAGTTTTACTTCAATAAAGAATTATGTTTTATAGGTGATTTTATTTTGACACTATATCCAATTGATGAGGTGCAATGCCCCCACCCCAAAACTCTACCATATAACACAGGAAAAAGTGATCCATCAACAACTTCTGACAGTGTCCACACCCATAGTCCCGTGCATAACTACTAAAAGAAGAATACTTCATAATATAAAGCATTTAATAAATTAATCAATCTATTAATTATACCAAATTTTTTCACTGGTTGTTATATTTAATCTGAATTCATTTAGTTGTCTGACCATGTCACTCCTTTCTTCAGGATGCTTCGCTGTATCCCTATTACCTCTAAGATGAATAAAATTCAAACTTCTGAATCGCAAATTTCATGTTCTTTTCAACATACTCTTCAGACTTATTGAGCAATACTGAGCTTCATGCAATCTAGGTTCCAGACTTATCCCTTATCTCTGTCTCTTAATAATTGTTGCTCAGTGACACATGTAAAACCCAGTGGACTTGTGTGTCAGCATGGGAGGGAGGGGGAATAGGGGAGGGAAAGAACATGAATCTTGTAACCATGAAAAAATATTCTAAATTAATTAATTAAATAAAGATTTCTGAAACTTAAAAAATAATTATTATTGCTCAGTAGTACAGTCATGTCCAAATCTAAGGGACCCCATGTCCTGAGGTTTGCTTAGGAAAGACTGGCTTACTATTTCCCTCTCCAGCTCATTTTGCAAATGAAAAGCTAAAGTAAAAAGGGTTAAATGACTTGTCCAGGATTATACAACTAGTAAGTGTCTTAGGCTGGATTTGAACTCAGATCTTCCTGACCCCTGGTCCAGTGCTCTATCCACTGTACCACATAGCTATTCCATCTTAATAATAGCTAGCATTTAATTAATTAAATAAACTTAAAAACTAATAGCATTTAAGATTTTCAGAGTACTTTACAAATGACTCATCTGATCCTCACAACAACCTTATATAAGTAGTAAGTGTTAATATTATTTTCATTTTATGTATGGGAAATTGAGGCAGGCAGAGGTTGAATGACTTACCCAGGGTCCCACAACTATGAATGTCTGAGATCATATTTGAATTCAGGCATTTCTGACTTCTAGTTCAGAGATTTATTTTTTTATGTCATCTAGCTGCTTCAGAACAGAAGCTCTGTTCCTATACTATTGTAGGAATAAAAGTTAGGGATGGTCTGTTTTCTGGGGTTAGTGAAAGAAGGGAATTTTGAGATAAGCCCTGGAAAAGGATTCTGGGTAGGAAAGGAATTGTTGGAGTCTAAAACTGAAAATAACTGAACTTCACTTCCTTCTTGGATTTGATCTGATCTGGAAGTGGGGTTTGTCTCTATCTACAATTTCAAGCTGAAAGAGGGGTTTTGCTCTAAGAGATTTTTCCTGGAAAGTCAGGATTTCATGGAGAAATCTTTGACATCCAGGTAGAGGATTTATTTGGATATATGGAGAAAACCAAATTCCCTGGAGTCGAAAGATCATCTGCCAGTGTTCCAGCTGCCAGAATTCTTATTGGCTAAGGTAAGCCAAAGATTTCCATCTATATAACTTTGGTTACTTAGCACAGCAGCCAAACCCAGGGGTTTTTCACTTTCTTCCTTTATTAATTACTGGTGGAAAGATTAGGTTAAGTGAGATAGCTTGGGAAAAGGCTTTAGATAGCATAAGGAGGTGTAGGAAGGGCCCAGAGAAGAACAGAAGGTTCCCCCTAAGCAGGGGACTTGGGAGCTGGGTGAAGGTAGTTTGAAGATTGTTAGGGTCAAACCTACCAGTTCCCCTTATTCCTTTTATCAAAATAAACTTTGTTTCCATAATCCAAATGTTTGGTACTTAATTGGCCCTGAGAAGTTCCTAAGAGGGTTGTAACATCTAACATCTCTCTAGGACAATCCCTCATTACGTTATCTCCTGTAGGATAACTTTCCTGATTTGTTTAGTTATGGGTACTCTCTCCTTCCTGATCAAATAATCAGGATGAAACAATCGATGATTTTGTGTTGATCATTCTCTCCTCCTAGATACTCACTTCTCTCTAGGTTTTTAGGTCACCACTCTCTCCAGGTTTTCCTCCTACCTATCTGACCACTGCCTCCCTGTTTCTTTTGTTGGATCTTCTAACCATGGGTAGCCTTCAGGGTTCAGTGGTGGGTCCTCTCCTCTCCTCTTCTTCTGACTTTTTTACTTGGTGATTGTGTCAGCTTTTACAGATTTAATTACCGTCTTTATGCCGATGATTCTCAAATCTATATTTTTCTGTCCCCTGCCCCAGTCTCTCTGTAGATCTCCAATTTGACATTTCCAACTGCCTTTCAGATACCTCAAACCAGAAGTCCTGCAGATATCTTCAATTCAATGTGACCTAAACTGAACTCATTGTCTTTCACCCCACCTGCTTTTACCTTCCTTATTACTTTAGAGGACAACATGATTCCCTAACTTAAGCTAAGAGTCATTCTGGATTCCTCACCATTTCTCAACCCCAAATTTCCAAGCTGTTGCCAAAGTCTGTCGATTTTACTTCTGGAACATCTCTCAGTTAACCCCCCTTCTCTCCTCTGAGAGTCATCATTCTAGTGTGGGCTTGCACCAACTCATACCTTAATTACTGCAAAAGTCTGCTGATGGGTCTGTCTGTATCTAGTCTTTGCGCACTCCTATCCATTCTCCATTCTGTCACTAAAGGGTTTTCCTAAAATGCTGGTCTGATCATGTCATACACAGCTTTCCCTGCCTCAATATATTCCAGTGGCTTGCTTCATCAGAGCAGGGGCTATTCTTCCTTTTTTCATCTTTATATTCCCTTAGAACCAGACACAGAAATGTACAAATAGTATTTTTAAACTCTGTTGTTATATTCATTGGTTTCATTTGTGCCTGGCTTTCTATGATCCCGTTTGGTTTTTATATTTTTGTTTGTTTCGGGGCAAAGAGACTGGAGTAGCTTGCCATTTTCTTCTCCAGCTCATTTAATAGATGATTAAACTGAGGCAAACAGGGTTAAATGACTTGCTCAAAGTCACATAGCTAGTAAGTATATGAGACCATATTTCAATTCAGAAAGATGAGTCTACCTGACTCCAACACTGGTACTCTATCTACTGTGACACCTAGCTTATTCATCTATCACATAGTAAATAATAAATGCTTTTTGAATGGTTAATTGTATTAACATGTCACAATTTATTTAACCATTATCCACTATACCAATTACCTACTTCATATAAATATTTAATGTATATATCTGTGTGTAAGTATATAATTTTTATAAAATGTCTCCCTGGATATAAAAATGCATCTTCCTGTGATTTTATGGAATATTGTTTACAGTATCATCTTCATTTTATTTTTGTTTGGAGGGCAGGGATGTACATTGATTAGTTTTGATAAATGTTTTATTGATTGCTTGATAGTAGGAGGTGAAGGAAGAAAAGTTTAATGTCTATGTGTCTGGGAGAGGGAAAATTGACAGATCTATTCCCCTAGTCATGAAAGAGGCTGCTATCTCTGCTATTAAAGCATCACACTCATCTATCACACCTTTAAATTTTCAGAGGATATAAATCAACCAATTAATATTTTTAAAAACTTTAATTATTTTTTTCATTACCAATTAATACAGTAACAATTTTCAGCATGTATTTTCTGAAAATTCGAGATCCAAATGATCTCCCTCTGTCTTTTCCCTCCCCAGATGGCAATGATCTTGGCTATACCTACATGTTCATATAAAACATATTTCCTAATTGATCATATTGTGAGAAAATACTCATATACAACCAAAAGCTAAAATTAGAAACACATCTAAATAAAATAAATTGAAAAATTGCATGTATTGATCTATATTCAAACTCCATCAATTCTTTCTCTGGATGTGGGTAACATTTTTCATCATGAGTTCTTCATAATTATCTTGGATCACCATATTACTAAAAATAGCATTGACCATCACACAATATTGCTGTTTCTGTGTACAATATTATCCTGGTTCATTCACTTCATTCTGAATCAGTTCGTGTAAGTCATTCCAGATGCAATTCCATTCCAGATAATTCACACTCCTTAGATGGAGAAATAAGGGTTGAAGGCATTGAGGAAAGAGTTGATGAAAATGGCTTCCCTCACTACTCCCTCCCAGAGTCCCTGAATTACTTGAGGGAGACAAAATGGAGATCTCCCCTCAGTAAAGGGACAAACTCCCTTGATGGCCATGCTGGCCCTCGAGGGTGGCAGGGAAGTCTTTTCTACAAAGAGAGGTATGTGGGACCTCAATCAGGATATGTGCTGCTTTGGGTTGCTCACAAGCCTCCCCCGTGTGTCTTCTGGAAAACTGGGAGTCTGCCAATGGCTTACTCTCTAGATGTAAATAAAGGAGATTGAATTTGCTCTCTGATTGCTTATTTGATTTAATTGTTGATTGGGAAAAAGGGTAAAGGTTAGAGGGGTTGTGGGTCACCCTAAATCTCTTTCTAAATAAATCCATTTACTGAAGTACAAGGATTCCTCATAGCCAGGGGAGAGGTAGGAAAAGGGGAGAGCACTGCTCACCAATTTGAGTCCAATATCTCAAGAGTTCATGGAATGAAAGTCTTTGAAGAAATTAGTTTTCTTGCAGGAACCAGCAATGTTTTAAACAGGAATCCACGATGTTAAGATTTCTGTCAGTGTCAGAAATCCCCAAAGGTGTCTTGAAAGGCCCTGAGAAAGATCTCCTCCTTCCTCTCCCTTCTGTGTCTCAGCCCCCAAGACCCCCTCCTCCTCAGGAGGATTTCCCAGAAGTCTTTCCCTGGTTTTCTACTGTCATTCCCACCTCATGCAATTGTAGAGCTCTCAACATTTCCATTTCCCCCCAATGGTTCTTTTGTCCTACTCCCCATCATTACACAGACTTTTCTGAAATCATCCAGCTCATTATTTCTTACAGCACAGTAAAATTCCATAACAATCATATACCACAATTTTTTCAGCCATTCCCTAACTGATGGACATCCCCTCAGTTTCCAATTCTTTGCTACTACAAAAAAAGCTGCTATAAATATCTTTGTACAAATGGGTACTTTTACCTTTTTTTATCTCTCTGGGATACAGACTCAGTAGTGGTAATATTGAATCAAATGGTATGTACAGTTTTATAACTCTTTGGGCATAGTTCTGCCAAAAAAGTATTTATTAAACATCTACTATGTGCTAGGTACTACTGTGCTAGGAACTTGGAGATATGAAGGACGTAATAAAGGGGAAAAAAACCCTCTTATCTCTTCTAAGTGATATTGATAGGACCCTGTGAAACATCTTTGGCTCCCTGAAATAAATATTAAATTACATTCAGAATATTGTCATAAAATAGTTATCTTTAAATAAAAATAAATTTTGTTATTAAAACAGAATATTGTCATACCTAGAGGAGAAGCTCTGGAATCAGGAAAAACTGAAGTCAAGGTCAAGGTCTACCTCTAAGACCTAGTAGATGCACAACTTTGGACCAAGGACTTAAAGTTTCAATACCCCAGGAAACTCATTGGAACTAGAAATTCCAAAAAAGAGGGAACTGTATGAATTGGTAAAGAACGAATGCTAGATGATAAATGGATAGAGTGTTGGTACTAGAGTCATGAAGATTCATTTTCCTGATTTAAAATCTAACCTCATACACTGACAGCATATGATCCTGGGAAGTCACTTAACCCTGTTTGCCTTAGTTCCTTCATCTGTAAAATGAGTTGGAGAAGGAAATGGCATACCACTATAGTAACTCTGCCAAGAGCACCCCAAATGGGGTCATGAAGAGACATGTACAGCTGAAATGAATAAACAATGAGACATTTTCCTCATGGGAAATTCCTCTCTATATCAATGAAAGCATAACTCTAGAATCCTCTTGCCATCTTTCCCTCTTCTCCCCCAACAAAAATAGAAAAAAAAACCTTCAAAATGACGTTAGAATTGTTAATAAGGATTAACAACCTAATCAAAGAAGATATGGTATAGGAAAACTTTTTTTTTCATCAGTGCTGTTTACATACATCAGCTAATTGTCTACTTTGCTGTTTCTGTTTAGAAACCTTCTCTCTCACTGTCTCCTGAAAATATATCATACTCTGTGTCCTCAAACTTAATTGATGCTACATTCACTTTAGGCCACTTAATGAATACAGGCTGAGCAAATTCTTACCAGCATCCAGGAAAGCTATATGATAGGAGCTAATACCAAGGAAGAAGTTTAAAAGATGCTTGTTCTGAAGTCATCAAAGAACTCCCTAAGAAAAAAAATCTCCAGGGCCAGATGGATTCACAAGTAAATTATATCAAACATTCAAAGAACAACTAATCTCAATACTATACAAACTATTTGACAGAATAAGCAAAGAAGGAGTTCTACCAAATTCCTTTTGCAACACAAATATGGTACTGATTCCAAAGCCAGGCAGGTCTAAAACAGAGATAGAAAATACAGACCAATCCCCTTAATGAACATAGGTGCAAAAATCTTAAATAGAATATTAGCAAAACATCTCCAGCAAGACAACACAAGGGTTATTCATTATGATGAGGTGAAAATTATACCAGAAATGCAAATATGGTTCAATATTAGGAAACCCATCCACATAATTGACCATATCAACAAGCAAACCAACAAAAATCACATGATTATCTCAATAAATGCAGAAAAAGCCTTTGACAAAATACAACACTCATTCCTATTGAAAACACTAGAAAGTATAGGAATAGATGGACCTTTCCTAAAAATAATAAACATTATATATTTAAAAACATCAGCAAGCATCATCTGAAATGGGGATAAATTAGAAGCATTCCCAATAAGATCAGGAATGAAAAAAGGAAGCCCATTATCACCTCCATTATTTAACATTATACTAGAAGCAGTAGCAATTAGAGAAGAAAAAGAAATTGAAGGTATTAAAACAGGCAATGAGGAGACCAAGCTATCATTCTTTCCAGATGATATGATGGTCTATTTAAAGAATCATAAAGAATCAACTAAATAGCTAGTGGAAATAATCAGCAACCTTAGTAATGCAATGATCCAGGACAATTCTGAGGGACTTAGGAGAAAGAACACTGTCCACATCCAGAGAAAGAACCATTGGAGCAGAAACAGAAGAAAAACAATTGCTTGATCACATGAGTCAATGGGGATATGATTGGGGATGTAGACTCTAAGAGATCACTCTAGTGTAAATATCAATGATATGGAAATAGGTCTTGATCAATGATACATGGAAAACCCAGTGGAATTGCTTGTTGGCTATGGGAGGGGGGTGGGAGGAGGGTAAGGGAAGAACATGAATCATGTAAACTTGGAAAAATTTTCTCAATCAATTAAATACAATTTTAAAAAAATGATGCTTGTTCTGTTTGGGCACAGAGGTTAAAGTAAGAAGCAGTGGAAAGGGGAAGGGTTTCAAAAAGGCTGAAGCTAGCTATAGTCAAGTCTATTACAAATTAATTTAGTTTAATCTAATCTAGCATATTATTTTAGGTTGTTTTGTTTTTGTTGGGTTGGGTTGTTAAATCATATATCCTATTATATTATCATATATCATCATCACAGAATATGTGATTACATGATATATAATATTAGAGTAAGAAGGTGGTATGTTGTGGTGTAATACATAGAAAGTTGGCCTCAGAGACAAGAAGATCCTTAGGAAAAGTAACACCTCTGATTAATATGATTGAAAAGGAAAATGACAAGTGTTGGAGGGCATACAGGAGTTGTGATCAGATACAACAATTCTGAAAGGCAATTTAAAATCATCTGGGTGCCACAGGGCAAAATACTTAACTTCCAGGCAGGACTCTCACCAGAATATCCAGAGAAGCTAATAGAAGATTTTTGTTTTATTTTTTTCCAACAAAGAACAGTATCAAATGGAGCTTTCCTTAAAATAATAGGTAGTATCTATCTAAACCATCAGCAAGCAATTTCTGAAATGAGGATAAGCTTCTCTGATAAGATCAGGAATGACATCAAGGATATCCATCATCACTACCAGTATCTAATATTGTACTAGATATACTAATTAAAGACATAAGATAGAAAAGAAATTGAAATAAAATTATCATTCTTTGCAGATGGTATGATTGTATATTTAGAAAATACTACAGGATTAACAGAGAAAAAAGTTGAAATAATTTTAGCAAAGTTGTAATATATAAATAAAAACCACATAAGTCATTAGTATTTCCATATTATACTAATAAAGACCAGCAGCAAGAGATAGCTAGAGAAATTCCATTTAAAAAATTCTAGACAATATAAAATAATTGAGAGACTACCTGCCAAGACAAACCTAGGAACTTTATGAACAGAATTATAAAACACTTTTCCTGCAAATAAAGTGAGATCTAAACAGTTGAGAAAATTTTAATTGCTCATGGGTAGGTTGAGCCATACAATAAAAAAGACAGTTCTACCTAAATTGATTTACTTATTCAGTGTCATACTAATAGAACTACCAAAACTATTTTATAGAACTAGAAAAAATAATAAAATTCATCCTGAAGAAAAAATAGTCACAAATATATGGGAAATTCATAGAAAAAATGAGAAGGAAAGTACCCTAACCATACTCAGTCTCAAACTGTACTATAAAGCACTAATCATCGAAACAATCTGGTACTGGTTGGGATATATAATGATGGATCAATGGAATATATACATAATACACGACAATAAATGATCATAGTAATCCAGTGTTTGATAAACATAAAGATCCAAGCTTTTAGAACAATAACTCACTATTTAACAAAAACTTTGTAAGAATCAGGCTTCCTTTCTCAAATATATAGAGAACAAAGTCAAATGCATATGAATATAAGTCATTCTTCAATAAATAAATGGTCAAATGATATGAACAGGCAGTTTTCAGATAAAGTAATCAAGCTGTCTATAGTCATATAAAAATGTTCTAAATAACTATTGATTAGAGAATTGCAAATTAAAATAGCTTTGAGATATCAATTCACATCTATCAAATTCATTAATATGATTGAAAGGTAAAATGACAAGTGTTTGGAGGGCACACAGAAAAAAATATAGTACCAGTGTATTTATTATTGGTGGAGTTGTGATTTGATTCAACAATTCTGAAAGACAATTTAAAATCATGCCCAAAGGGTTTTAAAGCTTTGTATATCCTTTAATCCAGCAATACCACTAGTAGAAATGTATGCCAAAGAGGTTGTTTAAAAAGGGGGGAAAAGCACTATTTGTACAAAAAATATTTGTAACAGCTCTTTTTCAAGATGGCAAAAACATGGAAATTGAGGTTATGTCCATCAATTGGAAAATGGCTGAACAAGTTATGGTATATGACTGTAATGAAATATAGCTATTAAGAATATAGTTATCCTTCCCTAAATTACTGTTCACTTATCACAACTTCACTGTATTGTAGGGTTTTTTTAATATTCACATATAATTCTGTATCCTGGAGATTTTGTTATATCATGGGATTTTGCAGATGAATACCATACTGTACACAATGGAAATGCAGTACACCACTATGGTCTGTGCAAGTTTGCAAATATGGGACTGTATGTGCATACTATTGGCTGATGGAATTGAATGATGACTGACCACAGCACTATG